>NW_018397273.1:224062-281799 GCF_002168275.2 Theobroma umbraticum | reverse complement strand
AGTTCAATATATTAGTTTTAAAAATTTTTAACTTTATTCTTCTTAACCTTGGGTCGCCCCAATAAAAATTGGCTAGCTCCACCCCTGCTACACTGTCCATTGTAACTGTACTCACATGCCTTTCAACGTCCCAAAAAATGAAAAAGAATCCAGTTTGTGCTGGGGGTTGTTGCTGTTACTTTGTTTTTTTGTTGCCATCAAGTGCTGTTGGCTACCATTAGAAGTTTTTTTTTTTGGTAAAACATCCCTTACAGGAAACATGTGTGAAAATGAGTTGAAATCATGTTTTATTAGCTCTGTAATCTCTTGTCAGAATCGTTTGTTGTTCCTGATATTTCAATTAGATTTTTAAAATGGCCTTTTTTTGTCTTCCAAATTAAGTTTTTTTGTGCATGCTCTTGGGGAGTCCTTCATTAGGTTGTCTTCTGATTGAGTGGTTACTATTATTTTTGTTTATCAAAGAAAGAAATGATAGAGTATTGATGATATTCATGCGACAACCATCTCATTTATGCTTTACGTTTTTGTGGTTGAAAAATTGCAGGAGTATGAACACTATATATTCCCACTTGGAGTAGCTATAGTTTTATCGGGCATGTATGAGGATGATTTAGATAATGCTGAAGATGTTGTCTATACTGGACAAGGAGGACATGACCTAACTGGTAATAAACGTCAAATTCGGGATCAAGTTATGGAACGTGGTAATCTAGCACTCAAGGTGTGAATTCTAAATGTAATATTGATTCATATTGTCTACTTTCTTGGATGGTTGTTAATTGAATTTGTTACTCTTTGGAAACTAAACATATTCAAAATTTTCTAATCTTACTCAGGAATCAGGATATAATTTTTAAACAAAGAATTATGTTGTGGTATGATTATGAAAATGCTTCGTCTTTTGTGTGTATGTGTATTTTTGTGATGTAGATCTAATAATCCAAAAGAGTAACACTCAAGAACAATTTGAAAATCTCCAGTTTTACAAACTCAAATCTCAATGTCAAAATATCATTCATCAAAATCTTATCAAAACTAAACATAGGTGTTTATACCAAACCTGAAACCTAATAAAATGTAAAATACCAAATAAAACCCTAAAACCTAATATTTGTAAAGGAAATAAAATACTAGTTAACATAAAATAACCTAAATATTCTAAAATATCTTAAAAATAGATAAAGGTTACAGTTAAACCCATAACATATAAAATAAATTCCTAGATAATGTGATCTCTCAGCTAGGAAAATTGCATCCTCCATTCTGCCCTGGTTGGAGAAAACTCGACTTCCAGTTTTGAAATATCGATGCAGGAAAAAAATTACACATATGCTTTGAAAACTTTAGTGAAGTACATCACTTACCCATAAAGTGTTAATGCCGTTGCCTAACTTTAGTGATTCCTGATCGCACCATGTATCCTGGGTGATTTTGTTTTGTCTAGGTTCGCTTCAACAGGGTTCTTGCCAAAAAGTTCTACTCTGGTGAATCCTGTTCTAGTACCAACAAGGGTAGTTTTTGTATATACATTTTATCAAGTAATGAAATTAACATTTACTTCTCAAAAAAAAAAAATAGTGGTTCTTTAATATACAAGTTTTCTAACTTTAGTGATTTTTTAATGCTGTTAGTGAAGTACAAGTTTCCTCCAATCTGATTTGGCTAAATCACTATCTACATATATGCTTTCAAACAGTGCAGCTGTCATATCTTGAGTTTAAGATTAGGTAACAGTTTTTAGATTCTGTGCATCTTAAACTTTTTAAGTTTGTCAAATGGCTTTGTGAGTTTATCTTGGATTGAAGAGAGAGACAATTATTAAAATAAAGGTTCTGATCATGATGATGAAATGGTAAAAGTTTGCCTTAAAGTGTTTGTAGACAGACACATCCATGTTTACTGGGACATGTTTGATTTGCAGTTATATGAATGTGGGGAGTGTCTTGTATGGGATCTAATTAGATGTTGTAGACTTACTTTTTACCTGATTTTAACTACAGAACTGTGTGGACCAAGGAGTGCCTGTCAGAGTAGTTCGTGGTCATGAATCTGCTAGCAGTTACTCTGGAAAAATTTATACATATGATGGCTTGTACAAGGTAATTTATCTGAGATGTATTCTTAAGCTTGGGTTTTGGAGACGGTTAAATTCTGTATTTATCTGATGTGCCACTGGTTGAATAATTGAGTTTGAAGTGTCTGGTTTTGCCTTATAAAAACTTTTCAGTTTTCAGCTTGATTTGTCTTTTACCTGCTTGGCATTTTAGTCTCGTGTTTTTTGATCATGCCAGATGTGTCTTTTTAGTAAAATCTTTTTAATTTTATAAATACTGGATGATAATATTATTTTAGTTGTAATATTCTGAAAAGCATCTCTTATTATATGGGTTATTAAGTTTATATTTATTTTGGTGATAATAAATATCAGTCTTTGTTGATTTGGGAATTTTAGATGCTTTATGCATATGATTGAATAGGACGTAATGCATTGCATTATGTGCTCCTCTTTTGCAGGTTGTTAAGTACTGGGCAGAGAAGGGTATTTCTGGGTTTACTGTTTTTAAATATAGATTGAGGCGGCTTGAAGGACAGCCAACATTAACAACTAGCCAGGTTTACTATCTGTTGTATTATGATTGATGACTAATTACTTAAATTCTATAGGTCATTTATTTTTGGATACAATGTTATTTCTTTGAAGATGGTGCTAATCATTCGGTTATGCTTTCCATGTGAATGAATTTCTATGTGGTAACTGCATCCAAGGTTTGATGAAAACCATTTTCTAGCTTGCAGTGTATTTTTTTTTAAATAAATAAAGCTAGATATGTGTAGATGGAATGGACTACGTATTCATGGCAATGATTGACTTTTGAAATCAGAATAAAATGTGTACATATATATATATATATATGTATGTATTCATTGACATAGAGTATGGAAGAGGTTTTACTGGAGAGGGGATAATTAGTGGAATAAATGTTTCTTTCTGAAGTTGCATTTTGAACTTCTGACAAAATTATGGCAACACTTTGTTGTCATGAGAAGATGCTTAGATCTCAATCAAATGATGCAAAACTTCTTACTATGGGAATTTGAAATTTCCTGTTAGATCTGATTAGTTTAGATCATGATTGTTCACTCTTATGACAGGTTCAATTTACCTATGGGCGTGTTCCCAAGTGTCCTTCAGAAATTCGCGGGTATTTGAGGAATTTAGTTTTGACAGAATAAGAAATTATTGCTTGCTGAATTTTTGTTTCTAGTCTTTCCCAATTCTATTGTTTATTGGTTTAGGTTGGTGTGTGAGGACATAAGTGGTGGTCAGGAGGATGTTCCCATTCCAGCAACTAATCTGGTTGATGATCCACCTGTTGCACCGACAGGTAAGCTTACTTCAAATTTGTTATCTGAAGTGATGATGACTTGATTTTTTTCACAATGTAGTCAATAATTTATTGGACATAGAGTTTTGGCTATACGAGTAAATATGAGTTCCACAAGAAGAGATCTGCTTCTTCTCATGACTTGGGAGTTCATTGGCTTCTGGTCAATCTTCTCAGTTCAATGATATGCTGATTTTCTCATCTTATGCTATGCTAATGATATTCTTTTCTTCACTCTTACTTATCATTTAACCCCTTTTCTCCAATTTCTTACATTCTGAGAAGTAGACAAAAGAATTAGCTCCCATTTGTTGTGCATACATAAATTGCTATATTTCAGCCTGTTCCTGTGTTTTTCAGGTTTTACATATTGCAAGTCTATGAAAGTTGCACAAAATATAAAGCTCCCTACTAATGCTGCTGGATGTGATTGCAAGGGAGTTTGCTGGGATCCCAAGACTTGTGCTTGTGCCAGGCTTAATGGTTCTGATTTTCCATATGTGCACCGTGATGGCGGCAGGTAAAATTTAGAAATAGGAAGGCTTAATTGTTTATACCATACTTTTTTTTCTTACTGTTTAAGTTTCTTGCTAAATACTGCTCTTCCCCTTGTTCAATTGCAGATTAATTGAAGCCAAGCATATTGTTTTTGAATGTGGTCCAAAATGTCGCTGTAATGCTAATTGCGTGAATCGTACATCTCAGAGAGGATTGAAATACCGACTGGAGGTTTCTTATTACTGCAAGAAAAACTACTCTACTCATTTCTTTGTTTGATCCTATGATGGATTATGGTTGAAATATCGCTGAATAAAATCTTTGACTGATGTAAATTGGCAGGTCTTCCGTACTCCGAAGAAAGGATGGGCAGTTAGATCCTGGGATTTTATACCTGCTGGTGCCCCAGTTTGTGAATACATTGGAGTACTCCTGAGGACAGAAGAACTGGATAATGTGTCTGAGAATAATTACATTTTTGACATTGATTGCTTGCAGACTATGAGAGGGCTTGGTGGAAGAGAGGTATAGTTATTCTCTTTAGAATATTATTACATCTATCTTTGCATTTTAAGTTGTTGAGTATTTAGTTTGGTATATTAGTGCCAGTAAACTACAAGAGGTTTCTTTTAAAGCTGCCCCTGCTGAAATATAATGTCATTCTGACTTATGAAGTGTATGTTGTTGTAATATCTGCGCAAAGTTCACATCACATCGATATGTCCTTTAGTGGGAATACCACTTGAGGTACAATAATTCATAATTTCTAGGATTACTTCTACTGAATGCCTCTCCATTTGTTCCGTTGCTTATCCTCCCTTTCTTTTGATTTTATGTTTGCTAAAATTCCTCTCACTTTTCTGTTTCTTAAGAGGTACAGAGGAGAAAGGAAATAGTTGAGTTCTTTCCATTTAGGAGGAAAATAAAGCAAGGCATTAAGTGTTAAGTTTAAATCCACTAACATAACTTAAGGGGCCCAACCTTTATTGGAGTTCATGGGAAACCTGTTTTTAATGAAAACACTGTTTCCCTGATTTGTGCTATATTCAGTTTTACTGCTCTGAAATCATAGATTGGTTGTTTTTGCTTGCATGTATGATTATTATGTTTTTGTTTACCTTGACAGAGGCGGCAACAAGATGCGTCTTTGCCAATGATCCAGAACATGGACAAAATTGATGAACAGAGGCCAGAGAGTGTGCCAGAGTTCTGCATTGATGCTGGTTCTTTTGGAAATGTTGCAAGATTTATCAATCATAGCTGTGAACCTAACCTCTTTATCCAGTGTGTCCTGAGTGCGCATCAGGATTTTAAACTAGCTCGAGTGATGCTCTTTGCAGCAGACAACATTCCCCCTTTGCAGGTGATTTTTCCTCACTTTGATATTTGTAGGAGCACCTTTGGATTTTCTTGGGAAGCTGTTCGATACCAATTTTCTGGATTTTAACATAATTTTATTTATATTACATGACAATATTATGATAATTTGCTTGGAGCTCAAGTTAAACTTTTGGGCGCATACATCATTGATAGTAACCATAGGCTCTTGGTATGATTTATATATATTTTCCCCTCTTGCATTACTTGGATATGTTGGCTGGAGTTTGGAATAACTAGATACTATTTTGATATTCTTGCTTGTAGGAGCTTACCTATGACTATGGTTATGCCCTTGATAGCGTTTATGGTCCTGATGGGAAGTTAAAACGGATGACCTGCTACTGTGGAGCAGAAGATTGCAGAAAGCGCTTGTTCTAGGTGTTGAATTCGCCATTGTATGCATTGGCTCTGATTCTTGCCATTATTTTCCAGACAAATGGTGGACAATATATTGGTTTCCCAGGGTAGTGTATGATGAGGTGCTGCTGGATGTTATTGTCTTATTGATACCAATTTTTGTTGCAAGTGTAGAAATCTTGATGCCCCTAAAATGAAAAAATACACTTTATAATCTATTTTAATAGATAGATCATAGCTCAAGGGAATTGGTGAAAAAGAAATAGCAAGTAGTTTATGCAGTATTATCTATAGATATTGGATTGTAAGACATTTATGTATGGAGGTTTCGAGATGTGTATATAGATCATTATTTTTGGCATCTGCCTTCCCCTATAACTTGTTAAGCTTATATTGAGACAACATTTAGGTCTCATTCATCATAGTGCTAGGACAATTTTATTTTCCTGTCATTGTTGATTGGAAGGGATGGTACAGACGCTATGAAACTAACAAAGATGTTAGCAAAAACATCTTAAGGTAGGTTGCGGCGAGGAATGCCAGGGAACAAGCTGCCCCTAGCGTTCTTCCAATAAAGCATGTTGGAACAGGGTTGTCTTTTTCTGAATCAAAAGTATCTGTGGAATGTGTCAACTCTGATTCTGTTCCGTTTCAGGATGATACAGTTGCAGGTCATGCGAACTCTTTATTTCTGTTTTTGAGCAACCAACAAGACTTCTTGCAGTGGATGCTGGTCTGCCATAAGCCAATTGCACCACTACAGGAATTGGTCCTGCATTGCGATCCTTTTCTAAATCAAAAGTAACTGTGGAATGTGTTATACCCAGATTCTGTTCCGTTTAAGGATGATCCAATTTCAGAAAATGCCTGTTTTCAAGCAGCCACTTGGGCTCCCTGTGGTGGATGACGGTCGGCTATAAGCTGATTATACCACAACAGGAAACGTTCTGCTCTAGTGGATGTTCTTCCATTGCCAGACTACGTTAAGGACATACGACAGCAAACATTCACTAATATCTCAAAGGATGATGCTATTATTAAGCAGAGGCATACAACTATACAGAGGATTAGAACTTTGTGTTTAGTCAGGGAAGTACATAAAAGGAAAAGATTGAATCATATGATTGAGTCAAAGTTAAACTGTTTACCCACGCAAAGCTATGTTCTTTTATCTTATTTGCTTGTGTCTTACACAAAGTGCGCTATCTTGCTGATATGTATGCTTGCTCTGTTGCTTATAATCCATCTAAAAAGATAAACCACAAAAACACAGGTCAGAATTTCATTAGGTGATCTAATACTAATCATGGGACTCTGAGCTAGGTTTCATGCGATATTGACGGCCTGATCTCTGTGAGAAGTTTCTCTTGTCAATAATTGTTTGTGGTTCATCTTCCTCCATTGCACAAACTCCATCATTGGTATCCCCTGCTGCAATTCCAATAGGTAAGCCTCTCCCATGCATGGACTCCCTTTCAGTATCTTCCCGGATCTGTTTTGGCTCAGTGCAACTTTCTCCCATGATGACATCACTAGTTTTCCTTTTTGGTATAAAAGTAACAGGTTTTGTAAGATCACTTGGACCATCATCTGCCTGTGGTTCTGTAGCATCTGACCTCTTAATCAGCTTAAGAAAGTCCATATAGGCTTGCCGATTTGATCCATCATCAACATCAGTCAAATCAAAAGTATATCGTGTATATTTTGAAGGGTTCCGCAAGTAATCTGGAATTCCAGAGGGAAATTCCTGAGGCAAAGTAGAGGCCTTGTTGGATACCATAGCTTCCTCTTCCTCCGTCGAGCAACCTTCCTTCGAGACATCTTTGGCTCCTTCAGACCCTTCATTGAAATTATTTTTACATTCAGAATCAAAACGGACACGTTTCTGTGGCTTTGGATTTGACTCAGCATCATCCTTTCTCTTCAAAATGGATTTCAGGTTCCCATCCTCAAATGTGCTAACATGAGCATCCATGCCAGCAGGTCCATCAGTATCAGACACCCGCAACGAATCAATTTTTTTGGCGGTTTCAGCATCTTCTTCAAGCCTTTTCTTAGCAGCTTCTGCATCTTCCTTGAGCCTGAGTTTTGCGGCAACGTGATTGGCACGGGGATCTCTACTGAAATCCCTCCACGTAGTTGGAAGCACATTGCCAGAATCTGCATCTATCTCATAGTCATTTACATCCTTCATGTAAAGGCGATCTCCGGTCTTCTCCCTGCCAACAGCCACTTTATCATACTGATCTTCCTCTTCCTGCACAAGTACCCCAGAAGCAAAAATCAACACCAGAATGTCAGAAGAGAACATAAACCTACAACCTTATATCAACCCTAAGATCTGAGACAAAATGATAACTCCAGGAAGTCAAAATGTCATATACCTTTTCTGGTTATTGGTTAATTTTGCAATTTATTTGTTGCTATTTCCTTCTTTCAATTAAATTTCGACATAAAGGAAGTAAAATCATAGTAACTCAAATAACCCCAACTCACTTCTTCTACATGATTCTTTCCTAGCCGTATGAAATTCAAAAATTTAACTTCGGCTTCTTGAGAAAAGTTTTAACTTTCACTACACCTAGCTCAATCACAATCATTTCATGAATATTCACTTCATTAAAAGAAAAATGAAAAAAAGAGAGGTAACCTCGTAATCAAGAGTACAGTCCCTTCCAATGGCAGACTTAATCTCCCACTCTTCATCATTATAATCCTCTGGTTTACCACCCTTACTCGAAGTCGACGACGCACGTGCTTCTTCCTCGTCCTCCTCATCCTCGTCGTCCAGGTCATCGAGATCCTTCGCAGGCTCCGCACAGAAATTAATCGTCTTCTTCCGTCGAAACTTCTCGAGCAACCCCTCCTCCTCCTCGGGTCGTTCTGGACTCTCCTTGTCTCGGTTCCATTCTCGTTTCTCGATTTCGTGGTCGGTGAGGCTCCAAAGAGAGCTCAAAGACTGTGATTTTGAAGAAGAAGCTGACGCGAGGGAGCCAAATGCTTTGCCGACTCGGACATTGAAGCTGTCTTCCATGGTGAATCGATTGAAATTTTGGGGAAGTTTTGGATTTTCTAGGGTTTTTGAAGAATTTGTTGTAGTAGTACTGGGATTTGGGGTCTGAATCAGGATAGAAATATCCTTGCAACCAAACACCAAATGGTTAATATCACCGTCGTTTTAGGCCCATAAGGTAGCCCAAGTTTGATTGGTTATTTACATATTATGGGTTGCTTGAGGAAGGCCTTGCAAAATGCAGGCCGTGTTTGTTATCAACAAGTCAACCGGCAGCATGAATCCATTGGATCATTATTTTCAAAAATAATCTATCCAAATATATTAATTAAGTTAATTCGTATTGATTTTCGATTTTAATATCAATAATTTAGAAAGAGTAATATATTTTGTTATTAATTTTTTATATCCAAAATTTACAAATATAAATATTATTAACATTTTTAAAAATATATTTTAAAAACATCTGTATTGAAATCAAAATAATTGACTAAAACGATTGACATAAATTGATTTTGATTATTTTTAATTTTTATTATAGTTTAATTAATATCGATTATTTTTTTTATAAAAATTTGATTAATTTAATTTTTGATATTTTAAAATGAAACTAACCTACTCCTAAAAATGGGTTATCAAGACTTACAATAGACTACTGTGTGTACATATGTATATAACCTTTTGCCCTATTTTCAGCATTAGTTCTATTACGAATCATACTTAGTTATTACCCTGTGTATGTATGACTCGGGAACGTTCATCAAATAGGAGTAGATGGATAAGGCTTTGTCTTTGTCTTTTTTTTGTTTAATTTTAATTTTATTTTATTGGGTAATTGATTGTCTTTAAGCAGCAGTAGATAAACAAACAAGTTACAATTGTTACGTGATCAAGTGTTGGAACATTCAAGGAAAAGGAATAGGAGTGCCTCATCAACATGCTGAAATGTCTGTTGCAAATTAGGCAGATGTTTTTTGACTATGATAATGTCTCTTACCAAAAGGATAAGATGAGGAAAAAAGACACTAGAGTCATTATCAGAAGGTCAGAGACACTCTTTGACAGTAGGAAATACTCTCTGCTTCACCTGTACACGCCTCCTTCCTTGCAAGCAAACTCTTTGCTTTCCTGAAAAGAGTTTAAACAAGAAAAAGAAAAAGAAGGGGAATTTGCAGTACAAAATTAAGCTGACCATTGAAAAGAGTGAAAACCCAAGTTGACTTTTGCAGTTTGCTTTTACCCTTTGGCCTTTGCAGCTCTATGCTCTATGGCGATCACCTTGCTGTTTGCGATCCTTTTGGCAGGAGTTGTTAATAGTGCAAAATCAAGTTGCATAGAATACAACACTGCCCAAAGGATTATTCCTGGTAAAATCAATGTCCACTTGGTGCCCCATTCTCATGATGATGTTGGTTGGTTGAAGACTGTTGATCAGTACTACTTTGGTGGCAACAATTCTATTCGGGTACTCTTTCTTGCATGTTTTCTTTTTTTGGTATTTGATTCTTGCTAAATTGGGATTTGGGACATGATTTTTAAGGTCGTTGAATGGATCGTTTGTCTGAACAGGGAGCTTGTGTACAGAACGTCTTGGATTCTGTCATTTCAGCTTTGTTAGAAGATAAAAATAGAAAATTCATCTATGTTGAGATGGTAATTTAATTTTCCTTTTCTAAAGTTTTTTTTTTTTTTTGGAAGCCTTCGTTCTTCTGGGTTTCGTTTGCCCATGTAAATGGGTTTCGTTTTCCTTTTCAGGCTTTCTTTCAAAGGTGGTGGAGACAGCAGAGTAATGCTAAGAAGATTAAAGTGAAGGAGCTAGTCGACTCCGGTCAACTAGAGTTCATGTAATATGCTTAAATATTGTGCTCCCATCATTTTCTATAGTAGCATTTAGGTCAACTTAAATGAAAGTAAAAATTAAAAAATTATGACTAATTTATCGTCTTCATGAAAGCTATTTGTTTATAAGTGTTTAATTTTTTTTGCCTGGAAAACTTTCTTCTTTTGTAGAAATGGTGGTATGTGTATGCATGATGAGGCAACCCCACATTACATTGACTTGATTGATCAGACAACCTTAGGACACAAGTACATCAAAGATGAATTTGGTCAGATCCCTAGAGTTGGTTGGCAGATTGATCCTTTTGGGCATTCTGCTGTGCAAGCTTATTTGCTTGGTGCAGAGGTAGGATTGGAAATTTGGTATATATAGATGTAGATCTTCAACAGGTTTTCACTTTTTGTTTGGTTCGTGAAATCTGCTTTGATGGATTTATAGAAACTTGTTATGGTACTTGTGATGTACACTCTATAGAATAAAGATTATTGTCTAATGTTTGAGCTGTAATTATTGCAGCTAGGATTTGACTCTCTATTTTTTGCTCGAATTGATTATCAAGATAGAGCTAAGCGCTTAAAAGAGAAGACTCTTGAGGTTTTATGGCAGGGTTCTAAGTCCCTTGGTTCATCCTCACAGGTTTGGGCCTTAACATCTATCATGCCTTCCTTACTCTTTGATTTCTGAACTGGGTTCTGTTTACTCCTTGATTAAACTTTGTTTCATGCACAAAGAATATTACGTTTACTTCTTTTTATGGTGGCTTTTGTTGATATTTCAAACATTCGTTTGATCACTCATATTCTGATTTCACCTGCAGATATTCACTGGCATATTCCCCAGGCATTATGATCCGCCTGATGGTTTCACATTTGAAATAAATGATGTCTCACCGCCCATTCAGGTAAACCTTGTAAAAGGTTAAAGTATCACTTTTGTCTCTACTTTTTGGTCATGCATATATTAACATGAAGGTTTTAACTGAAGGATGATGTTCTCCTGTTTGACTATAATGTTCAAGAGCGAGTCAATGACTTTGTAGCTGCTGCACTGGCACAGGTATGATCTTACAGTTTGTGTTTATTGGTTTCGTTATGAACAAAGAAGAATTCTGCTTCCTTCTGAAATTTCTATGACAGTATGTGTAACGCAGTTGTTTAATTAACCGTTTTCTTTTCCTAAGGCAAATGTAACACGAACGAATCATATTATGTGGACCATGGGGACAGATTTCCGTTATCAATATGCAAATTCATGGTTCAGACAGATGGACAAGTTCATTCATTATGTCAATCAGGTACTTGATTTTGATGAATTTTACTGAACAGGAATGAAGATTAATGAATAAAGTAATCATATCTTTCTTTCATTTTGACATGCTCATATTTCTTCTTGTTATCATTTGGGCATGTGTTAACGTCTCCCCTCATGAGATTTGGCATCTCATTCTTTTTTTAACTGCTATTGAGCTCTAGTTGAATTCATATTTAACGAAACTTTTCTTATTTGGAGAATCTATAGGATGGGCGTGTCAATGCCTTGTACTCCACACCATCCATCTATACTGATGCAAAATATGCAGCAAATGAGCAGTGGCCCCTGAAGACTGATGATTTCTTCCCGTGAGTTTGATCTCAAAATTCTGGTACTGCCTTACCAATAAGTTTGCGATGCAGCTAAAGCATATCGTCTCATTTTCAGATATGCAGATAAGCCTAATGCATATTGGACAGGTTACTTCACAAGCAGGCCAGCCTTTAAAGGTTATGTCAGAGTGTTGAGTGCTTACTATCTGGTGAGTCACTTTCTCAGAAAAGTTGCTATGTTTTTAAAGGTACACTCTGGCAGCCTTTTTATGAATGTGTTTTGCTTTATTTGTTTTTATAACAGGCTGCTAGGCAGTTGGAATTCTTTAAAGGTAGGAGTAGCTTGGGACCAAATACAGATGCATTAGCTGATGCTTTGGCAATAGCTCAACATCATGATGCAGTTAGTGGCACTGAAAGACAGCATGTGGCTGCTGATTATGCTTTGCGATTGTCAATAGGATACATGGAGGTGCATCTGGTTTTGAGTCCAACAATGTTGTTGTAGATCTACTGGCATTATAAAGGTTGAGTCAGAAATATAATACTTTCCACTTACTTTGTCTTAGGCCGAGAAGTTGGTTGCCTCTTCGCTTGCCTTCTTGGCAGAGTCAAGGTCAAGTACTGGTCAAGGGAACAGTGTCACAAGCTTTCAGCAGGTAAACAATATCATTGGTATTAGTTTTATTCGGAGCTTTGAATTTTAATATAATTCGGTACAATGAGTTTTCTGAAGGAGTTTTTTTAACCAATTTTTTTGTAGTGTCCTTTACTTAATATAAGTTTTTGTCCTCCATCACAAGCTGCCTTGTCTGACGGAAAAAGCTTGGTAAGGATATTACTAGTTCAAATATTTTCTTTTAATTATTTCAGAAGGTTAGACCCAGTTCTTTCGTGGTGATTGATCATCTAATATCTTATCTCTATTGTAGGTTGTTGTTATCTACAATTCTCTAGGATGGAAGAGAGAGGAAACTATTCGAATTCCTGTGAGTATCTCCCTCTTGGCGTTTTTGGTATCAAGGGATGTAACTGTTGGACATCTCTAAAATTTGATCATGCAGTACTTTCCAAATAATAATGTAGTGAAGAAAATCATTCAATCTGCACGCTTGCAATTTGATCTAGTCTTGACGCAAACGTTTTGATATAAAATCTAATTGCAATCATTTGGAGACAGAAATTTGATTTTTACTTGTATTTCTCTGAGATTTAACCTGTGACAGGTTTCCAGTGCAAGGGTTATTGTCAAGGATTCTGAAGGAAGAGAAATTGAATCACAACTTCTCCCTCTGTCAAATTCCACGTCACACATAAGGAGTCATTATGTTAAAGCATATTTGGGTAAAACCCCAAGAGAAACAGTTAAATATTGGCTTGCCTTTTCAGTTTCAGTGCCTCCCCTTGGTTTCAGCACTTACATTGTTGGAACTGCTGACCAGACAGGTTGGCTTTGTTGCTTTAGTTTAATTTAATGTCAGAAGATTTTGGCTACTATGTTTCTATGTCATTAACAGAGCCTACTATTTCTTGTTATCTAAAATTTCATGAGAAGGCCCTAGTTCTACCATCTCAACTGTGCATACCTATGAAGGAAGTAAAAACAATACCATTGAAGTTGGCCAAGGAAGTTTAAAGCTTCTGTACTCTGAAGATGAAGGAAAACTTACTCGTTATGTTAACAGCAGAAATTTGGTAAGCTCTGTTTATTCTTCAATTTGGTTATGCATCTGTGAGTATAATTATTAGATTTTTCCCTTTCTTTTTCCTTCAAATTTCTTTCACTATGATTTGCATCTTGAGTTCAACTTGTGTTTCAATTTTCATTTGGATGACCAATTTCCGTTGTAACCCTTTTTTTCCCTTGCTCTGGAACATTTCTTGTGTTGTAATGTTATTTTAATTGGTGATTCTGTAATGATAACAAACTTTTTATCTAATGTGATCATCACTGAAGGTTACGGCAGTTGCTGAACAATCATATGGTTATTACTCTGGAAATGATGGAACTGGTAAAGATCCTCAGGTAGTTCAATCTCTAGATAACAGTGCTTAGTGTTTTGACTTTTCATTTCTAATTTATTTTTGTTCTTTCATTACGTTTGTACTTGGAGAAAAAGAATCATCTTAAATTTACTGATTGCAAAATGCTTGATATTTTGTTAAAGGCTTCTGGGGCATATGTTTTCCGTCCAAATGGTACATTCTCCATCAAATCTGAAAGCCAGGTATCTGATTTTATTTGGTATAATTCTCTGTCAATCAACAATGATCCTTCTCTATTGATTTATTATACTTGTGGAAAAAGAGTTTCTGAAGGAAAACTGAGGCTTGTTTGTTGCAGGCTCAATTAACTATCGTGCGGGGTCCCTTGTTGGATGAAGTACATCAACAGCTCAATTCATGGATATCTCAGGTGATTTGCCTATTAAAAACACATTTGATACACCAATTTCTGTCATTGGAACCTTTATTCTAATATGAAGCCCTCATAGCTTTTCCTGATTCTCGCATCTGAAATTATTGTTCACAAGTCATCCTTCTAAACCATGGTATTTAAGCTGGGAACTAAGAGTAGTGCAACAGTAAGTTCTTAAAGCTCGGAGGCAGAGTCTAGATTGACAAAGAAACAGTTATGTATGGTCTCTTGTTGATTACTGAACTTTAAAAAAGGGGATTATATATACTTTCTTTTCATGTTTTTCTAACTTATGTTCTAGTGGAATACCTGTTGGTTAAATTTAACCTTTGTTCATGTCAGTTTCTCCATTTTTCTTTCTTTTCTCTAAATTGTACAAAAAATATCCACCTCCATGCTTGCATCTGGGAATTTCTTCTTCATGGGTATATTTTGTTTTGAAGTTGTGCAATGTAGTTACCATTAGAAGGACAAGAATTTTGTTGTTTTTGTTTGCACCGAAAATATCTCATGTCTTCTACTTTCAGTAACAGAATGCTGCATGCATGAGCAGGTCACCAGGGTATACAAGGGAAAAGAGCATGCTGAAGTTGAGTTCAACGTGAGTTAATCTATCTTCTAGTTTTTATTCATAAATTTCTTGCAGGACAAGATGGAGTCTTTGTTTGTGGTTATTACAAGGTTGAAAAGTTAATTGGGTGGATTTACTGACTTTATGTGCATTATCTTAGATTGGGCCAATTCCTGTGGATGATGGGATAGGGAAAGAAATCATTACTCAAATTACAACAACTATGAAGACTAACAGAACATTCTACACAGATTCTAATGGACGTGACTTCATTAAACGGGTATGTTAATTCTTGTTGCTTGCCATTCTACCAAATTCCTGAGTCTTGCATTTTTTTTTTCTTTCTTTAAGGCCAAAAGCCATGTCGAATACAGCTTTTACTATATATGTATGTATGTATGTATGTATGTATGTATGTATACACACACACACTAGCGTAAATTCTTTAGATATTTAATATCAGAGTTTGATGGATGCCAAACTTGTTAGTGTTGTTTTTCTACTTGGTGAATACTTGCTACTTATTTTTCTGTTAATTTACTGTTTCATTCACCTAAATGAAATTCTACTCCTGAGTTGTTTGCAATGATGTTTACTTTTGCTTCATGGTTGTTAAATCTAATGTTTGCAGATTCGAGATTTTAGGAATGACTGGGACCTTCAGGTGAACCAACCAGTTGCTGGAAATTATTACCCAGTATGTTTCTTCCTTTGAAAATTGCAAATTTTCTTTTCTATAAATTACAGCTTTATCTCAGCCATTCTCTAATATAAACCATGGAGGATATCTGCTCTGCTTGCTAGAGTCTGGTAAATGCATAAATTTTGTGTGTTAAACTTGAACTTAATTTCTTCTTTGCCTTTCAAACTGCTTTCTTCCAGATTAATCTTGGAATCTACCTCCAAGACAATAGCACAGAGCTCTCAGTGTTGGTGGATCGGTCAGTGGGGGGATCCAGCTTAGTGGATGGTCAAATTGAGCTGATGCTCCACAGGTTTGTTGCATCTTTCCTTGCCTTTGTATTTTTATGACTACTTATTTGTTCATGGTCTATAACATTTGTCAATTTATAGGAGGTTGATTCATGATGACCTCAGAGGTGTTGGTGAAGTATTAAATGAGACAGTTTGTGTCCCTGAAGGGTGTGAAGGTTTAACTGTAAGTATTGCTTATCAATTCATGTTCTTTGTCCCAGGTTCTAAATGTGCGAAATGTAAATAAATTCCGAATTTTGCAGATCCAAGGAAAATTTTATATCCAAATTGATCATATAGGGGAAGGGGCAAAGTGGCGCCGCACAGTTGGCCAAGAGATATATTCTCCGCTTCTTTTAGCTTTCTCAGAACAGGTATAGAAACTTGACTTTATTTAGTGGCATCGGGCCTCCATGCTTAGGTCATTGGTGTTCTTTTCTGCAGGATGGCGATGATTGGATGAGCTCCCATGTTTCAACGTTTTCAGGAATTGATCCCTCTTACACATTACCAAATAACGTTGCCATAATAACTCTCCAGGTAAAGAACAAGTTACCGAACTGGCTTCATGAGCCCATGAAGGATGATGTCCCTGAAGATGTAATTTTGTGAGATTATCTTGCAAGCGCCTGCCACTTTTTTGTTGACTTTGGATAGTAATTTTGTTCCTGTTTTTGAACATTGCAGGAGCTGGAAAATGGAAAAGTGCTCCTGCGGTTGGCTCACTTATATGAGGTACTCCTCCCTTTGTCTGGTTTTTATAGAAGCTTTATTTTGTGGTTCCACATATTCAACTGAAAGGGATAGATTCTAATTTATTGCTTTGGTGGATATCTGATCAAAGACTGGGGAGGACAAGGATTATTCTGTGTTGGCAAGTGTTGAACTGAAAAAGCTGTTTCCAAACAAGAAGGTAAGAGCAATCGGCTTGTGACTAGAGTATGCTTGATGAGCTGCTGGATATGCCATAAATTTGATCTCACTATGTACTTCATTTCAGATAAATAAAGTGACAGAGATGAGTTTGTCTGCAAACCAAGAAAGAGCTGAAATGGAAAAGAGAAGGTTAGCTTGGAAAGTAGAAGGCTCTGCAGAAGGAGAATCAAAGGCGGTAAGGGGAGGACCTCTTGATCCTGCAAAGCTGGTGGTTGAACTCGCTCCAATGGAGATCCGAACTTTCCTTCTCAACGTAGATTATCTCCAAGTGTTTGGTGCTTGAAAGAGAAATGCTTGGGATATCTATGTTCCAGAGAGACTTTGGCGTTGCGACACCAACCTTTCTTTTCATATGCCTCTGTTTTCTCCCCTGCAGTTAAAATGAACAAATCTCACTGTTGTATATTATGTAGAAAGAAAACAGCAGAAAAAAAATAAATAGTAGTTCATTTCTGCATTTATACAAAGCATCCATGAGCATATAACTTACTGGCAAAAGAAGAAATCTGAGTATTATACCGGTGAGGAGATAGCCAAATGCTGATACGAAATACTTGAAGGAATCTCTTATCAAGAGATTGAAGTTGGCTGTTCTTGAGGCATTTGCTTGCCTTGCAACAAGCTTGCTGCATGTCACATGAGCAAGAGTTTGATTCATTTGTTGCACAATGCCGTGCATATACATCTTTACCAATGGTAAAGGGGTTGAAAATTAATGAGTAGTAGAGAATTAGAGGAAAGTTTTTAAGGCGAGAAAGCTTTTAGTTTGAAAAAGTTCTTAAATAAATTGTGAAAGTTTTATATGTAGTATCGAAACTGACAATGCTGAAGAATAAATTTTAATGCAGGTCATAAATAACGTTATTAAAAAGAATTTTAATGTTGGGTAACAGATATTGAACGTTGGTTAAAAATTCATTACGAAAATATTGAAGAAATAGGTTCTATGACTAGAGAAGAAATATATGAAAAAAATTATATAAGAACAAAGAAAGAAGTGTGAGTGAACATGTCTAAGAGAATAAGGTAAGATTGAGAGAGAAAATATTTGTATGTACAAAAAAGAGTCTTGAAATGAAAGTAATTAATGCACTCTAGCATTTCAAATTACTTTCACTGCTGTTCATATAAAGTATTTGTATTACATTACCCTGTAAAGCAATCTTAAAGAAATTAGGTAATGACCAAATATCTACACCTACCACAACTTTGAGTAATTTACAGTGAATTTGGTGAGTGGATTATGATAAATCATACCTCCCCTTCTTTCTTTCCACTAAATTTGCAAGTTTTGGTGACTTGAGTGCAAATCCAATGATTCCAAAACCCCATTCTCCTCCCCCTTCTAAGCCAAGCAAAACTTTTCAAGTGCACTTGAAGATCCAGATTATGGCCCCAACCCAAAGTGTTTTCGTTCCTTTTACACCAGAATAAGTAAAAAGGGTGCAAGGAAAGCAGAAAAGGTTGCAGAAACAAATGAAATATCCATGCTTTATCGACAAGCAGAGCAGTACCACTCTGTAATATTTTTTTAATGTCAATCCATTAAAGGAGCTTGAAAGTATGATAAAGGAGTCTTTTCTTTTTTCCTTTTTAAAATCCATTTCAACACTTTTGGATAAGAAGTACACTTGTGCTAACTGTTACTAATAAGGAAGTCAAAACAAAGAATGGCAGTTTCCATCTGCTGCACAAACATTTGTGCGAGTCTTCCTCTTTCCCGTACCAGTTAGCCTGTCTGTTATAAATTGACTAAAATCTTTGCCTTCCTTTTTTACGACATCTGAAGACAGACATCTGTCGAAAGCCTTGGTCACTTGAAGCCAAACCTTGTTATGAATCATCATGACTTTGATTCTCTGGTTCTGACTCAAACCAACTGCTACTGCTTCAACACCAACGAGTGAGAACTGCTGGAATCTCAAATACGCAGATTCAAGAAACAAGTAAAACTGCCAAAATGGGGATTGTTGGGTTGTACGGTGTGGTGCTATTATTGGGGATTTTATGCGCAGAATCCAAGTACATGGTTTATAACACTTCAGCAGGTATAGTTGCTGGGAAAATCAATGTTCATCTGGTTCCTCACACCCATGACGATGTTGGTTGGTTAAAAACCGTTGATCAGTACTATGTTGGCTCTAACAATTCTATCCAGGTTGCTCTTTCTCCTTCCACTCTCTCTTAAACGATTTTTCTTTTTTGTAATTTCCTGCTTTGTTTGTGTGTTTTTGTTGGCTTTTTAGGGGGCTTGTGTGCAGAATGTGTTGGATTCTATAGTGCCTGCTCTGTTGGCTGACAAAAACCGGAAATTCATATATGTTGAACAGGCAAGTATATATGTCTCTTATTTCTGTCTTTTTGATCATCCATTGCGTAGTCTTTGGTTTCGAAAAGCATTTGGAGGAAAGAATGAAATCTCAAATTCTGTCTGTATGTCTGTGTCTTTAGTATGAAGCCCGACTTCCAATTATTGCTTGTCTGAAAGCGCTGCGTTAAACAATTTTGGCGGTTGTGCCCAATTGTACTACCAATATGTGGCGTTTATGGAAACCATAGTGCATAACTTTTTTTTTTGTTTTTTGTGTTTGCATTTTTTGTGTCTCTAGTTGTCTTATGTCATCTTGAAATTGTCTTCCGTGATTTATGCAGGCATTTTTTCAGCGATGGTGGAGAGATCAAAGTGAGCTAATGCAGAGTATAGTCAAGAAACTTGTCAGCTCGGGGCAACTAGAGTTCATGTAATACGTGACATCAACCCTTTTCTAACCCCCCTCCCCAAAAAAGTGTAAAAAGAAAAGAGAGATAAATGCAAACAGCAATGGTTGCACACTAGTATTTATGATTGGGTTTCTCCATAATATATATAAAAGCCTTCCACATTTCTGAGAACTCATTTAGTTGCATGTTTTAACACTAGTTCTTTGCTATTATTTCCCAATTTTGAATTTGTACTTACCCGCATTCTCTTCATCTGCTTCTTCCAGAAATGGAGGCATGTGCATGCATGATGAGGCAGCGCCACATTACATAGACATGATTGATCAGACAACTCTTGGACATCGATTCATCAAAGAGGAGTTTGGTGTCATTCCAAGAATTGGATGGCAAATTGATCCTTTTGGACATTCTGCAGTACAGGCTTACTTATTGGGAGCAGAAGTAAGTGTATCTATAACTTCTGCTTCTACGTTGCCTCCTGAATTTAGCGTTTTTCACTTTCAAGCAGTATAATTTTGATAGTATTGTGTTACTGTTTTTGTAGGTTGGATTTGACTCATTTTTCTTCGGCCGCATAGACTACCAAGACAGGATTAAGCGAAAAAAAGAGAAGAGCCTCGAAGTTATCTGGCGGGGTTCTAAGAGCCTGGGCTCATCTGCTCAGGTAAACAGTGTTGTTTGGTTTAGTTGTACTTGGCGTTTACATGATTACCCTTGGATATCACATGTTGTACATCAACATTATGATTATATTGTTGCATTTACTGATTTGTTTGCCTATTCAAAATATGGTTGGGTAGGTATATCATTATATGTTATTCTTCTGTTAGTGTTCACTTGAACTTAGTTGTATTGCAGATTTTTGCTGGAGCATTTCCAAAAAATTATGAACCTCCACCAGGTTTCTACTTCGAAGTTAATGATGATTCCCCTATTGTTCAGGTAAGCTGCGTAAAAATGATGTCAGTTTAGACAGTCTCTTGAATATGTACGTGGTTCTAGTGTAAATTTGGTTCCCTCTGATGTAGGATGATATCGATTTGTTTGATTACAATGTTCAAGACAGAGTGAATGACTTTGTTGCCGCTGCAATATCACAGGTAAATGAAATTAAGTTGCCATTTAAATTTTCTATCTTGGTTTCCTCCCTATCTCTCTTTTGGAAATTTGGCTCTATACAGGACTCTGTTAAGTTCTTTGCTTTCTCTTCTCGTGCTATTGTTCTTACTGTTCCTTTTTAAAATGTCTCCTTTCTGCTTCTTGTGCTATTTGGTTTTGGCAAAGGTCCTGCTATTAGATACAATCTTGAAGATAATCATTATAAGTATGACCTCACTTAGAAGAAGTTGCAACTTAGTATCTACCAAAGTACCGATTGCACCACAAGTTTGCATTTTGCAATAAATTGTATCTTTTGCCATTTTCAGGAGGAACAGAATATCCTTATCCTTTCAAAACTATACAGTATTTAATAAGATCTTCCTGGTTTTCTAGTCTGTCACAGAATTTTGGTGAATTTTCAAAATATTTGAAAACTATGTTGTCTTTTAACTTCAAGAATTCATATCTTCTATTTAATTGTCCATATTAGTCCTGAAAGCAAGTCTTCATTTGATACTTATTGTAAAAGCTGTTATTTCATTTGCAGGCGAACATAACTAGAACAAATCACATAATGTGGACCATGGGAACAGATTTTAAGTATCAGTATGCACACACTTGGTTTCGGCAGATGGATAAGCTTATTCATTATGTGAATAAGGTGAGTGCTCATCTCAGTTTTATTTCATTTTCTGGTGACTGGATTTTAAGCTTGCATTACCTCATGGTTTTTTATCCTCTCTAGATGTCATGTTGTAATCTGAACCATAAGTAGTTTTAAATGAATGCTTGCAGGATGGACGTGTCAACGCTCTCTACTCGACTCCATCTATATATACTGATGCTAAATATGCTATGAGTAAATCTTGGCCCCTCAAGACTGATGACTACTTTCCGTGAGTTTATTGCTTGAGTAGCTCTAAATCTTAGTTTTCTCACTTGTTCTTTTCTTAGAAATTGAAGTGTATTTCTTACCAGTTACGCAGACCGTGCAAATGCTTACTGGACAGGATACTTTACAAGTAGACCAGCTTTAAAACACTATGTTAGAATAATGAGTGGCTACTATCTGGTACTGTTCTTTGACTGTTTAAATTCATTATAATTAATAGTTCAATTAATCTCTTTCATTTACACATATGGTTCATATCTGTGAATGTATGAGTAGGCTGCAAGGCAACTCGAATTTTTCAAAGGGAGAAGTGATTCAGGGCCCAATACAGACTCATTGGCAGATGCTTTGGCTATTGCTCAACATCATGATGCTGTTACTGGTACAGAGAAGCAGCACGTGGCCAATGATTATGCAAAAAGACTATCCATGGGTTACATGGAGGTGCAGATTTCACTTCACAATTCCTTGGATCCTGGTTTCTTTTCACTTTCGTCAAAAGTCATTGACTTGTTTGTCATCTTTCTGCAGTCTGAGATGGTTGTTGCATCTTCACTTGCTTGCTTGGCCGATTCAAAGTCATCCAATGGATGTGGGCACTTAACCACCAATCTCCAGCAGGTAAAAAGTCATGACTGATGAAATTTCGTTTCATGAGTAAGACTGATTTTTAATCTAATTAATGATATGAAATTTAGCTAAAGGAGTTTGACATGTGAGATGCATCCTCTTATCCCTCTTTTCTCTGATCTTTTCCCAGTGTCCACTTCTGAATATAACTTACTGTCCTGCATCAGAAATTGACCTGTCTCATGGAAAGAAGTTGGTAAGGAGGACATTTCAATCTGTTTTCTATTCTTTTTTTCTCATAGATAACTCTAACTTAGAAACTTATTCAATGTTAATTTCTTCATATTTACAGATTGTTGTGGTCTACAATTCTTTGGGATGGAAGAGAGAGGATGTAATACGTTTTCCAGTGAGTACTTCCCTGATAGTTGCGTTGCTGTTTGTCTTAGACTCCTCTTTTTGGTGTATTAAGGAGCTTATAACGTAATATTCTGTTGATACATGTGGCTATTTGTGAAACTTAGCTTTTAAAGATTTCTTTTGTAATGCTTCTGATCTATATTGCTTCAACCCTTTATTTTTCCTAAAATACCTGTATTGGACATTTCAAAGTGGACATGGGTTATGAGGGTAAGGAAAAAATTTTATAAAAATTGAACATACCCATTTTGGACAACGTTTGTGACTGAGTTTGAGCAACATAGCTTTTCAAATGTAGGCAATTATATGTCTAAAATCATTTGCTAACATTGCAGCCAGAGTAGTTGTTTGGGTGTGCGTCTTAGATGATTAAAGTGGACCAAGGAAAATCTTAGTGAGTTCCCAATATGACTATCAGGCTTCCTTGCCGTAAGAATATGACATTTCTTTATATGGTTTGCTGTAGGTTGTTAATGAAGATGTTATTGTTCGTGATTCTGAGGGAAGAGAAATCGAATCACAGCTTGTTCCACCATTTGATGCTTATGTGGACCTGAGAAATTATTATGTTAGGGCATACTTAGGTATCAACCCAAAAGCTGTACCTAAGTATTGGCTTGCATTTACAGTCTCTGTTCCTCCTCTTGGCTTCAGCACTTACACCATCTCTGCTTCCAAAACGACAGGTTTACTCATGTAGCTGCTGTACTGATTGAAATTATTCTTATCAAGTTTAACAAGTATGGATGCCATTTCCTTGATTATCAAATGCAGATCAATTGTCACATCTGTTTTTGCTTCTGATTTCAGGAGCTGGCTCTACCAAATCATCTATGTACAAATTTCAGAGGGGTGAAAAATCAGCTATTCAAGTTGGTGAAGGAAATTTAAAACTTACTATTTCTGCATCTGAAGGGAAGATCATAAATTATGTCAACAGCAGAAATTCGGTGAGTAACCTAACTTTAATGCTAATTATTTGATGCTTTATTTTCTTTCTCCAAGCATTTGTTTTTGTTGGTGTCTTTTCAACTGTAGTTACATATGACTATATGAGGCTGTTGCAATTTTTATTTCAGTATTGCTGTTACCTTGTGTTGCTTCCTTTTCTGCAGTGAGAGAGAGAGTGCAAGGTATGAGGATAAAAATCTGTGTGGCTAATGCTTTTATTTGAAACTTTTGAAGGTTGAGGAATCGGTGGAGCAATCATTTAGTTTTTACACTGGATACAATGGAACTAATGACAAAGAGCCCCAGGTATATATATGTAACATTGAAGTTCCTCATGTGTTACAAACTAGTATTCTCTATTCTCTTATAATCTTGCATGGAAATTAAGTAAAATTGTTTGGTCTTCCTTTGTGAGTTGTTCTCATATAAAAATTTGGTGTTTTTACAAGAACTCTGGGGCATATATTTTCCGTCCAAATGGCACATATCTCATAAAGCCTGAACAGGTGTGTAATCTTTCTTAATAAAAGCTTTTTTTGAAACAAATAATTACCTTAACTATAAACTGAGACATCTTGTTAAGTTTCAGGCCTCTTTGACTGTTATTCAAGGACCATTAGTACAGGAGCTGCATCAACAGATCAATCCGTGGATATTTCAGGTGCCTTGCCTTTTCTAATGTTTGTTTTCTGTTGGTGTAATGTTTTCCTCTGTAAAATTCTGTCTTGTTCTGAACTAATAGTAAACCAACTGCGTTGTAGGGTGAAATTTCAGAAGGTAATGGATATCAATAGAAGCATAGAATAGTATGTAAATGTTAAAATATGAACCCCATTAAAATGTAGCGGGTTAATAAATGGAGAGGGTGTATTTTGTAATGGCTACCGGTTTGTCTGCTCTTGGAAATTCAGGAAATTGTGCAGGACCATATTTTTTCACCTTTGAATGATGATTTTTCTTTCTTCTATCTCTTTATTGGGTTAAATATGCAGTACACTCTCATAGGTATCTTGGAAGGTAGAGCCTTTTCAAGCTGTTGTGAATAATGTATTATATTTTCTGTTTCTGTTATGCATGAATATATGGCACTTCAGAGATACAATAAGTGGAGGAAATTTGTCCCTATTCCCCATCTTGGCCATTGATATTAGATACTAAAATTTTCCAGAGCAACGCTCTTACTCTGGTCGATGTAACTAACAGAATCCGTGAAATTAGATGTAGAGGTCTTTCTCATTTTTATGCTGTTTTTGTTCCCATGTAAACAGATATGGTATTCGCAGTTTGAGATCTCTTATCTTTAGTAGACATTACAGCTTTCTTTCTGACAAAATGTATGCAGACCACTAGACTTTACAAGGAGAAAGAGCATGTTGAAGTCGAGTTCATTGTAAGTTTACCAAATGGCTTTCTCAACCCTTGTGGCTTTATATAGTCTTGCGTAGTTTGATTCTTAGTCTTTCGTTGTTCTCATTTCTTTAGTTTGGTATACATCTTACTTTTATTCTCACTATCTTATTTGCAACAGCAGGACATGTTGGGTTGTATATATTAATGGTTTCTGAATCTCAGGTTGGGCCTGTGCCAATTGATGATGGATTTGGCAAAGAAGTTGCAACTCAGATTACAACTTCTCTGGAAAACAGTAAAACATTCTACACGGATTCTAATGGACGTGATTTTATTAAACGGGTATGTTGAATATATGCTGCAGTGTTCAGCCTTAAGGCCTATTTGTTTGACAGTCAGAATGGTTGTTAGCCTGAAGCTTTAATCCATGCTGTGTTGTCTCCATGTTTCCAAGAATGTGAGAAATATCTTACTATAAGTTATTTGCATTAAGCTATAACACAGAAACACTTCTTTGAGTTCATACTCGTTAACTAGTTATGCTTAGCATGACAAACTATGGACTTTTTTTTTTTACCTCTTTTTGCAGATTCGTGATTTTAGGACAGACTGGGACCTGGAAGTGAACCAACCGGTTGCTGGAAATTATTACCCAGTATGTTCTTATATAAGTAAATTTGTTCCTCATGTTTACTTTATTTTTTCTGAGAATTGATGTTAATGAGTGACTCTTTTTAAACTTATATCATATTTGTCCATTCAGATTAATTTGGGAATTTACATTCAAGATAGTAAGAAAGAATTTTCGGTCCTGGTAGATCGATCTCTTGGAGGATCTAGCATAGTGGATGGACAAATAGAGTTGATGCTCCACAGGTTTGTCGTCATCTGTCCATTGCTCAATTTTCAATAACTTTATACTCATAGCACTTTGTGAATGTTGAAGCTCCCAATGGCAATAAGTAAAAGTTGTGGATTTCTATGGCATGGCCATACCTGAGGGTGTAATTATGGCATATGTGATAGTTGGCCAGTACGATGATTTTCGATTTTTATGGCAATTTAGGAGGCTGCTACTTGATGACTCCAGAGGGGTTGCAGAGGCTCTAAATGAAACGGTCTGCATTCTTGATGATTGCAGAGGACTAACTGTAAGTAAATATTATCCAGATCCTGCGAGTGGCAATTCACATTTTCCTTTATCGGGTTGTATCTAGACTTGTGTCTCAAGACTTGGTTGATGATAATTTATCTAATTCTCAACAGATTATTGACAAATGGTTGAAATGAAGCTAGTTTCACTAATTGCTGACCAACCCTGGCTTTTAATATAAGGGTTAATAACTTAGTCATATGTATAAAACCTCTGTAATCTTTGTTTTAAAATTTTGTACGTGTACTTTTGTCTACAAATTATGCTTTTTCTGACAATTAGAACCTGTTTATATATCACCAAATTTTTTCAGATACAAGGAAAATATTATTACAGAATTGACCCCCTAGGAGAAGGTGCTAAGTGGCGTCGCTCTCTTGGCCAAGAGATATACTCACCCCTTCTGTTAGCATTTGCAGAAGAGGTTTCTTTCTTTCTTTTTCTCTTGCTTGTTTATTCCAGTCTTGTGGATTTGTTTGTGACTAGCAAATTTCTCTTGGCAGGATGGAGATAACTGGATGAGTTCTCTTATACCCACATTCTCGGGGATCGATTCCTCCTACAGTTTACCTGATAATGTTGCTGTTATAACTCTCCAGGTAGATGATGTTTCCGTAATTGTTAGACTTTTAAATTAATAAGATTAAGGCAAGGGATGATAATCTTTCAGTGGAGTTTACAACCTATTAGCAGGCAGCAAAAAATATGTAGTTCTGCAGTAAAATTTGACATGCAAGCTGCTTGACATTTCCCCTTCCTTTCTATACAGGAGCTTGATGATGGAAAAGTTCTTCTTAGGGTAGCACATTTGTATGAGGTTAGCCTTTCCTACTTCACTTAAATCATCTTGTACATGCTTTAAGAAAATTTTTACCTAGGATATGCCTTTAAAATCAATGTCTCTCCACTTGAATCTCGAAGGAAAAGAGAGTGGTTTCACACTTTAGGAAACGTTTAATATAGATTATGGTGGTTCTCTGTTCTAAGCAGGCAATTTTTCCACAAATAAGCTTTCACATGTTCTGGAAATTCTAAAATTGCCATTTTTACTGTAAATATTCTTGAAGGTGAGCCAATCCGTCACAGTGCCGAATAGACCCCAGATTAGTTATTTTGGGAACATCTTTTTATCTTTTTATATTTTTCTTTGTTCCTTTTCCATGACAAAGTAGTTTCAATAACCATCTACATGACCTTTTTTTTTTTCCTTCTGGCCTTGAGTTCTTATTTTTTGTTTGTATTGGCTTTCGGAATTACACAAAGGTCGGAGAGGACAGTGTTCTTTCTGTAGTGACCAGTGTGGAACTGAAGATGCTGTTCCCAGGCAAGAAGGTAGAGGCAACGAATTTTCCAGGCTCTAGTTGGCATTTTTTGTTTCGAAATCATTTACAGCAATATCTCACACTGTCTTTATCATGCTTTTCTTTAGATTGCTAAGGTGACAGAGGTGAGCTTATCTGCCAATCAAGAAAGAGCAGAAATGGAGAAGAAGAGACTTGTTTGGAAAGTAGAAGGCTCTTCAGGAGAAAATCCCAAGGTGGCAAGAGGTGGACCTGTTGATCCAAAAAAACTGGTGGTGGAGCTTGCTCCAATGGAAATCCGCACCTTTGTCATCGACCTTGATCAAACTTACTCCAAGAGAATATTCGATGCTTGAGTATCTGCAAACATGCTGGGCCATGTTGTTATCGAAGAAGGCTTGACATTCAGAATCCTCTGTTGCCTTCAATGAGGGAAATTTTCTCTTCTACTGTGTAATGTAATTTAAGATAGTTAGGCCACAAAGGATTCTGATATAATAATAAACTCAAGTTTGTCTTAGTTGTTTCTTTAGAAGCCAAACTTGTTACAGCAAACAGCCAGAACCAGACAGCCTGACGATGACGTTACTGTCTTTTGCATGAGCCCGAGTCATCAAAACGAAAACAAAAAGCTCCAAAACTAAATCCTTCATGTCTTCGTGAGCAATGTCTGGAACACCTAGAGGAAAACCAAAATAGAAAACATAAACAAAGTGAAACACAGCACAGGTGTGCCTCTCATGGAGACACATCCAACCCAGTTCGATATATGTCTATGCTACGCTTCCATGGGAGGGCGCAGGAGAGGGATAATTTGAGGAATAAATGAAAATGACAAGGGTATGACAGTAATTAGATGACAAAAATAATAATAAAGAATAATCTGTCCGAAAGTTATATTCGGTCAAGATGCGGCAGCAGATTCTTTCTCTCTCGTGCATTCCTGGAGCCTCAAAGACAAGAGATTGGTGCTGAAACAATAATGCGTGAGAAGCCCGAAGGCTGAGACCCAAACGCCATCGCACGACAACAAGCTCTCCAACGAAGCTTTGAAAATTTTCATGTCCATCTTGCCCTTACAAGCTCAAGGTTCCAAAGCGTCGTCTTCCTCTCAATCTCTCGCTCAAAACCCTACCTCCAATCATGGCAACCACCAAACCTCTCCTCCTCCTCCAATCTCCTTCGGATCTCTCCGCATCTCTGATCCTCCCCGTCCCTCCCCCCTCCCCAATTCCCCTCCTGGTATTTTCCTCCTTATTTATCCTTCAATTTTTTGTTTTTCTTCCGATTAATTTTTTTTTGATTCCTTACTCGAATCCTAATCTGGGTTTGTCACTTTTTTGTTAGTTCAGTGTTGTACAAGTAGTTCGTAACAATAGCTGGTGTTAGAATCTGAAATTCGTAATTCTAAAAATGCATAGTTTTTATGGCAGGCCCGTTGGCTTCTGCTCAAGGTTCAGGTGGATCCTCCAAAGAGGTGAATTTTATACTAATGCAGTAATACTCTTGGATGCCATATTTTTACCCTCCTTTATACTGTTTCTTTCTTAAAATGCAGGGTAAATTGTAAAATTTTACAACTTTTTCCTATGCATCCTTGTTAACTCTCAGGGAACTCAATAAAAAAACTTTGGAATCGAAAATACATGCGGTTTAAGATCTAAAAATTTATTCTTTTATTTGTAATTAGTTAAAAACTGACATGTCTTTCTATTCGGCTTAGGTGAGTGAAGTGGAGACATCAAATGGTAAGAGAACTTCACCACATGAGAACAGGGGGACAAATTCCCAATTTAGAGGGAAAATGTCGGTCGACATGGTTTCTACTGGAAATCATCTGGGCACTGGGTCTCAAGGAAGTGCTACACATTCGGCAGGAAGAAGAGCCCAGATGATGAATGGTAATCACTTGCTGAATTTTCATTATGACCCTATTGCTCGCTCTCGTCCACAACCACGAGGACCTCCTCCAAGAAGGCAGCGGAAAATAAAGCCTTATAACAAAGATTTATTCCTTCAGGCAAATTACAAGTTTGTTGTGTTGGATACCGGAAGTTACATGCCTGAATCGATGGATCCAGATAAGATGTTACTATGGGAGGATATTATTTGTGTGAGGTATTGCACCCCATTTCCTGTGCAGTGTCCAATTTGTTTGGAATATCCTCAATGCCCCCAAATAACTTCTTGTGGGCATATATTTTGCTTCCCGTGTATTCTGCAATACTTGTTAATGGGTGAGGAGGATCACAAAAGTGAGTGCTTTAAAAGATGCCCTTTATGTTTTGTAATGGTATCCCAGAAGGATTTGTACACCATCTATATTGAGAATGTTAGGCAATACTGTGTGGGAGATACCATAGAGTTTATGCTTCTAACAAGACAAAAAGATTCTTTTGTTTTATCTCAGAAAAATGAAAAGGAGATGGGTACCACACAGTTTGGTGACAAGGACATATATGATCCCTTTTCAAAGTTTACATTTACTTCTGATGTTGATCTGTCAGTCAGACAAGCAATATCAGATTTAGACAGCTGGTTGGCCAGAGCAGATGCAGGGCTTGTTGATAATTTGGAGAAGCTTCCGTACGTTTGTGCTGCGATGGAACAATTAGAACAGAGGAAGAAGTATTGGAATGAGCACCGAGCCTCTGATAACAATAAAGCCAGTAGAAACACTATTTGTAAGGTGGAGTCCCATGGACTTGTGTCAATTGTGAATGCTTCCAAGGGTAAAGGAGACACACGTGGTTTTGGAGGGGGAACACTATCTTCGGGGGCTGATGAACACAGTAAGTGTCTTTGTAACTCAACAACAGACAAGGCAAATGGAGGCAGTGGTTTGAATGGAAGTGCTGCTGTTGCTGAATCACTAGAAGCCCAAGACACATCTTTATCTTCATCATATGAAGAAAGCAAGAGCTTGCAAGAGCACTTTGGTGGCTTTAGAAATGCAAAAGACAATGACTCTTACACTTTCTACCAGGTGACTATAATTTAAGATGGTAATTTTACTAATATTTTTCTCTTTTTTTTTTTTTTGCAATTTTATATTTGCTGAGAAAGGAAAGGACTATTTCAGTTGTGAATCCTTATACAGGACTTCACCATGTGGCCATTTTCTTGATGAATAAAGTAGGAAATGAATATTTATGTCCTGTTTGAATAAAGTACAATATATTAGAATTATTAGGCTATTTGCAAGATTTTCTGTCATGATTCATAGCATGCTTTAGCTAGCCTAGGTTTTATTTATTTCTATGATGCGCCTTATTGACGGCTTATGCATTTGCATCTGCTGGTGGTAGGGATAATCGATGATGGTATAATTCTAGGTGTTAAATATATACCTTTCGTAGTTTCTTATCTTTCACTTTTATTTGTTTCAGGCAGTTGATGGGCAGCACATCATTCTCCACCCTTTAAATGTGAAGTGTCTCCTACACCATTATGGAAGCTATGATTCATTTCCACAGAGGTTTGAGGAAAACCATGATTTAGTGTTCACATGTGTATTAAGATATGGGATAGTGAAATTTAAAAATGTATGAAATCATTGACCGGGAAATGGAAATAAAAAAAAGGAGTATTTGGAAAAGTACTATTTCTTGGTGTCATCTATTTTATGTGGATTGCATGCTAACGTGACTTGTATAACTCTGGGTTTCCCTCTTTGTCATGTGTATGTATGTGTTTATTCCCAAATGGTTAAAAAAAAGTGTATTACATTGTTTTTATGGCCGGTGTATCATACATGACTTATGCTTCCTATTCCTTCATAATGTCTGTTCTTCCTTTTGAGGCCATCTCATATCAGTAGGGGAAACAATAATACTGATACTAATATCTTTGCTGATTGCCCTATGTCGTGGGTTACAATCCAGTTTTTTAATTAGAACTTACTAATTGCAGAATAAGTGGAAGGATTTTGGAGTTGGAAACCGTGACTCAGTCAGAGGCAGTGAGGAGGCGCTATCGGTATTTAAGTCATTTTTCCTTAACAACAACTTTTCAGGTATGGTTTTATTTCTGCACATTCTGTTTCCAGATCTTGCTTTGTCTGTTATTTTTCTGAAAACAAAAGTAGCCTCCTGTTTCAGCTTTGTGAAATTGATTTGAGCGGAGTTCTTCCTCCTGATGCTCTGCTTCCATTTATGGATGAAATCAAGAAGCGTGAGAAACACAGGAAGCAGCTGGCTAGAAAGGTAACGATACATGTACGAAATTGTTTTAATACACGTCCAATGTTCAAGCTTTAATGTTGTGGTGGAATCCAAGTCTATAGGTGATCATCAAATCCTTGATTTTATATGTAACGGAAACAGTAATTACACATGTTATTATTGGTATTTAGCAAAGCCAATAAAGTTAGGACTTAGAAGTCAAAAGGGAGTTATTTTAAGGGTCAGAAGGCTGTTGAAGATTCTGCATATTTTGAAACCTCAAAGGATATCAATGTTTTCTTTCCTGCTTTTCTCTCTCTCTCTTTCTCTCTCTCATTTTATTAGAATGTAAAATGAATTTCTGGGTTATCATAAGTTGTAGTTCAAGGTTTTTCTCTGAAATGTAGTGCCATTTTGTTGAGAAAGTGTAACTTGACTTTGTCCATGCTTTTAGAATCATATGATATTTTGATTTATAGGAGCGGAAGGAGAAAATCAAGGCTGAAGTTGCAGCTGCAGTGCAATTTACACCCATGATATCCAGTTTTGGGCAGTCCTCTTATAATGATTCCCCTACATTCTCTATGGATGACTTTGAAGGTAATACTGTGTTTAATTAGTTATAATATGTTGCATTTGGTCTTATCAGTATGCCTTGCATGTTATTTGGGAGTTGTAGTCATGTTTGATCCGTCTGGACCCAGAAACAATACGAGAACCTTGTCCCATGTTGCAATTGTTTTCTCATTAAGCTGTTTATATTATGTTTTTAATGTTCTCCTATGCAGCCCTTGGAAGTTCTTCTATGATATCATCCAGTCCTGTTGTCATCGGGGAGAGAAAATTGTTCTCAAACGTTACAAAGCTTGGTTTTGCTGCTGCGCATGATTCTCCTTCATTGAAAATTGATGAAGGAAATACTGTGCAGAACAATGAGGTGGCAACTGATTCCACAGGTAATACTCTGATGCCTAACGTAATGTTGTTTGTCCTACTTGATATTTTCAAAAGGATATGATCTAAATCTCCTTCTTCAGTTCTTCAGATCTTAATATGTTTCTTAAAAACTGATTCTCAAACTCCTCAACCCTATGTTAACTTTCTCCCTTTTGTGTTTCTGCAGGCTCAAAAAATTCAGGCACGCCTTCATTTGCTAATGTAATATCGAGAGCAAAGGCTGTTGAAAATTTGGACACGCCTAAGATGAATGAGATGGGAAAGAAAGGAAAGAAAGCAAGTCGGGTCCTTCTGTCAACAGCTGGTGGTCGACGCTATTGACATCTTGGCATGAACTCAACTTTGTTTAGCTTCGTAACCAAGAAAAAGAGAATGACTTTTGCTTCCATATCATCTTTGTGAATTAACATGCATAGTTAAGGGTGACATTGGTAGAATAAAATGTTAAAACACCTCCTGTTATGTAAATCCTTGGTGTGGTTCCTCTTCTTCCTTTTTTCAGTATAACCTTGTCATGGATAAGGGTTATCCATATGTCCTTTTCTCAATGCTAGAACATTGCAATATTTGACTCTGCTTAACAAACTTGTAGAGATTCCTACTTATCAAATGTCAAAATTGGAACTACATCTGGAATATATATGTTTCTGGTAAGGTGTACAGAAGTATTAGATAATCATTCAGTATGAAATATAACACCAGAAGCTTCAGTATTTTTCCACAAAAACACAAAGATCCAATGGTAGAAGCAAAGACCAGGAATATAGCAAGGAACCTTATGGTAGTTCACTATTCTGAAACTACTCTGAAACCGTTTTGGAAGAAGGCATGCAACGCTACAATAGGTTAAAATAACATAAGAACAATGGTACTGTGATCATAGGAGATATTGAAGTTAACTATTTATCATCTAGCATCTAGAATCCAGAGATGTACTGCTGAGCTTGGGAGGCAATGCATCAAGTTCAAGATGCCAAGAGCCTTTGGGGATTCCGTATAACTCAATTCCTTCAACAATATAAGCTGGCACCTGGTGAGAGAAACGGACCATTTCTTTCCTTGTAACTGCCTGGCACAGCTCATGTCCATTTTGCAGCTGTCTTTTTGAAGAAAGATTTCCGGCCTGGCACCTCTATCAAGCTGACTGCAATTAACCAGATTCTTCAGAGAAATCCTTAACAATTTCAACAATCTAATATTGGTGGTGACTGTTAAAATCTGCACGTTTCCTTGTGCCATCCCCGTTTTTGTACATAGCTCAGACCTCAACCTTCTAGGGATATATCTTGTACAAAGACTCCTCCTCAATATTCTCGCACTTTACAGTATGTGAAAACCGAGCCAAGTCCAAGTTAAGAGTGGTTTCACCACATCTAAATAATCCACTTGCAAATGGCAGATTGTCTTGAAGCCAGGATATATCTTCATCAAGCATGGGGTGCTGTTCTAGTAAAGTCACACAAACGTTGCTCCATGAAATAACATTGTTTACCACTACATATCTTCGAGGCATCAAATCTTGCCCATCATACATAGCCCATATTTGTTCTGGAATGAAATCTTTTAATGACCACTTATGTTTTAGTGATATCACCTCTGCATTTGCTGGTTTATGAAGAGGGGTGGCATGGTTGAGTGTCAAGGTGGATTGATAGCGACTCCCTCTTGTCATGTACCAGTCCAAGACACTGGGAACAGCCAAGTGGTCAAGCTCAAACATCTCATCTGATAAACTATCCATCTCTTGATCACCAAATCTATAAGCTGGAATCCTGTGGAGAATTCGTACAAGCTTTCCGCAGGTATTGCAAAAGAATAATCACTGTTATTGTTGGTGCATCTTCTGAAGACATTTTTAGGTCCCTGGATTTTAACCAAGCATTTGACCACAACATCTGCCAAATTGAAATAGCCATCAATGATTTCCACTATTTCCAGTCTGCATTCCTTCCTAGCTCTGGGATTTGAGAGCCACTCCAATAGCCTCCAGTCTCTGTATATTGCCCAAACCTCACCAGTCTGGGGGTAAATTTCAATTTGTTCACTTGCATGCATAGATATCAAGTGGGAGAACAATGTTGGCTCAACCGCTGTTCTTTCGTTCCTATCCAAATTGAATCAGCCACATAGAACAGGCATCTTTAATTCATACCATTTTCTCTCATGGGCTGTAACTGGAACAGGTTTGAACCAGCTGACGTGCAATCTGAATGGGAATTCATCTATGCAAATAATCTGTGCATATCTTCCAGGCATGCCTTCTTCATCGTAAGTAACCCAAACCTGACCAACTGAATATAGTTCTGCCTTTCCAGTATTATCAAAGGTGTAATAGTCTTGATTGCAATTCTCAAGACGGGATGACTTCTTGCTAGGATCAGAGAGAAACATTTGAGGGGGAAAACTTGTCATGAGGTTTCCCAGCCATTGTGTCAATACTACTCATAGCACAAGCAGTACAGCTTGCTTCTTGATCATAGATCTCCTTTTTCTGTTCACCAACAAATTGAGCCTTCAAAATGACTGATTGAGTAGGTAATTTAGAATCATGGACCTGCCTTTCTCCAAGGTAAGTGGAGACTTCTGCATCCGTAATTATCTTTGACACAATCTCCATTGAATTGCTATCATATATGTTTCCATAGCCATCCCCAGTCTTGTACGAACCCATTCTCCACCTTTTAGAACTCCGGGAATTCTCATGTCTTTGAATCAAAATTTCTGTTGCCAGCTGGGAATCCATAACATTGTTTTCATTGGAGATCCTGGATTCACAGGACTCCTGATTTCTAGCTCTCTTAATATCAAACATTTTGCACGTCTCTTGATGTAAGAGCACTGAAAATGCATCTTGGACGATTCTCAAGGCTGATGCAGCACCAAGAAAGTTGTTTAGAATGGGTTCTAGCAGAGTAGTAAACTTGTTGTATATAGATTTTATCTCAGAACTAGTGGCTTCAGGGGGGATTTGAAGGACAAAGTAGAAATCAAAATCCATGAATTTGAGAGCAGCAGAAAATAAGATGTCACAAACAGCCATCATGCCAGCGATGTTATCAACCGCTGGAAAATCACGTTTTACTTGTAATAACATCTTTCTGGCACCCAAGTAATCGCCACCAGAAATCTTCTCCTTTGCCACCTCTATTTCCTGAAGGTCCTTGGGCACAAAACAAACCATCTTTGAAATGGTTGAGGACTGTTGCAAAGAGTTTCACTTCCAGATCAAGATTTTTATTATAAACCAACTACTCACTCAACGACAATTACTGCACTGAAGCTTTGCACGGTCACCTAGTCCTGCATGATTTAGATAAAAAACAAAAAAAAAAGGAAGCTTCAATCATATACACGATGAATGACACAGTGGCTGCTATCATTAGCAGCACCACCTGCCACCTATAAGCAAGACCAATACTAAAGATCTATTTCCTTTAAAGTCGTTTAAATTTGCAGTCAATACAAGAAAAAAGCTCTAGAAATTAAGTCTCACAGTTACTCTTCTAGTAAATTAAATGCCATATATGACCACTGTAAGTGAGAAGTGAAAAGGGTGCATCTTTTGTGTCTTGGTTCTTCAATTTTCATTCTATGTGAATAACCTTTAGATGCATGACAGGCCAAAAGCAAATACAGAGGTTTCCAGGGTCTCAAAGGGTTGAGGGAATTGGTGTTTGTGCAAAGGGAAGCAAATGGCATAAATCTAGGTAAGTCCATAAAACTACAATCGTAGACAAAGTTTCATAAAGACAAGTTAACAAAACCCTTAAATAGAAAAGTAATAAATGCTTAAACAGAGAAAGTTGGGAAAAAAGGGTAACCAAAACTCACTCTTTCGAGTCAATAAGTTTCCTCTGAAAAGGCAGAAGCCATTAAATAACAGCCATTAGAACCAGAAAAGGCAGAACCCATCAACCAAAAAATGACCTTATTCTTGCTCCTCTCATATGTCTTAATGGAGGTTCACAAGAAAATGCAGTGCAGAAACTCTTTTCCTTTTGTTCTTGCTCAATAGTACAACCGTAAAAAATATATGGTACAACACCTAAATAAAGTTTTTGAAATATTGAAGAAAATTCGCATAATTTTTTTTAATTTTTTCAATAAAAACTTGTAATTTTATTTTTAACGAAATAAATTATCTTAATTAACTATTATTAATTAAAATATATCAATTCATGTATAATTTATGTAACATATTATAATATAATGTAATATGTTAACATGATATGATAAAATAATTATTTGATATTTACACTTTCAAATCAATATCAAAAATAACAAAATAATCAGTTACATTTTAATTAAAAATAATTAATTATTAATTATAAAAAGATTATTTAATTTAAAATGAGTTAATTTAATTTAATAAAAAATAAAAATTTATTTAAATAATTTAATTTTTTTTTCAAATATTATGTTAAAATATATAAACCCAGTGCCAATATTTCTTGTCTATATTTCCACGCGTCTCAGTACTTCATCAGTAAACCATTGGCCATGAAAATGAAAAGAACTTGATTTGGGTAATTTAAAAAGGAAAGAAGAACGGGAATTAGATGCTTTTCAAAACTGGGTTGATTCGATTATGATGTAAACTATATATATATATGAATCATTTGTGATCTATTGATTCAAAGTTCAACTCTTAGGCAGCTCCAATGAATGGGGAATAAGCTTGAGTTTCTGATGTGGTGTTGGTGTGGATAAGGTCTGGAATTTTGATTTTCAGCTGCCTCATTGGATAACATTCCTGTAATGAGGATAACTGGCCTGAATAGACAGCTTGATCACCGAACTGCAGCTGCTTCATTGGTTGTTCAGTATTGGACTCCTGCTGCTTCAATTCTTCTTTGTTTAACTGCTGTGTCTCACATTTCAGCTTGTTTCCTTGCACTGCTAAGTTGGTTGTGGTTGCTTGAAGATTGATTCTCTTTACATAATAAATGCCAAGGCAGACATTCATAATTCAGCTTCAGTTCACTCCTTCAATATTTCAGAACTAAAGATCAGTTCACTAGCTCACCAGTAATTGTATATCATGCCGTAAGAACATATGCATCCAGTGTCTTTAGATTTGAAAAACAAAAAAAACTTTATTGCTGTTCCAATATTACTGTTCATTAAACTTGATGATCATCCCCATTATCTGCTAATAATTAAGTAGGTTAAAGGTAAACGATTTTAATTTGCTTTTTATCATGATCAACCAATCATAAATTTTGATTGACAGTGTTGAAATTAATTTTGCTTCTTCTTTGCTTTGTATGGTAGATGAGTAATCGTTCAAGCTAATTTTTGTGTATTTTGGTAGATATATAGTCATAGCTTCCTTCATTTTCATAATGTCATGCCTCCCGAAGCATGACAAGCCAAGAGTGATACTTTCCATTGTATGAATAAGATTCACAGAAAATATCTTAAAAGTTTTCAAAATATCTCCAACATGATTGGAAAATGCCAAAGCTTCTCCTTCTCTTAAGAGGGTGCCAAGTAAGTAAAAAGGAACCCTTATCCCGAGTGGGTTGGAAATATCTTGCTGTAACCTTGTGCTATAAGATCAAACCTTGCCTCTCCGTGAAACATACTCCACCAAGTTTGACAAAACCATTATCCAAATTCCAACATGCAGGCAGCTTTGAGCATTGCACCAGCACCCTTTCTCCCTACTTTCTCAGCTCCCTCCAAAGTGAGTTCCTCTACAAGGTTGGGATCCTCCATTGCTCCCCGTCGCGTTTCGATCAAAGCAACCGCCACCACCTACGACACTTCCACAGTTGACTACAGCTCTATGCTCTCGTAAGCCTTTTTCTTTTCTTTAGTACTGATTCAAACTGGATAGCTGCATCTGCTGCTTAATTAATACTAATTCAACCAAAAGAAAAACAATGCATGGCTAGAGCTAGCTAGAACCATCTGCCAAGGATGAACTAAACATCACTTGTTCTGGTCACCTGGAAACCGGTACGAGATCATAGCTGGAAAAAATAAGTTTCTAGATTAGTTGGGAACAATTGTTGTTTAACTGAACACGAAGAGACTTGCACTTGTGACAGTGTGTTTCCAGCAGAGGCATGTGAGACAATCGGTGGAGATGCGTGCCAGGCAGACATATACCCTGAAGTAAAGCTACAACCAGAGGCCAGAAACGACTCTCCCAGGACCGCAACCGAGTTGATTGACAGAGAATATCTCGAGTACAACGATGCAAAAACGTATTACTCTCATTCGCAAGAACCAAAACACCATTTTTCACATCAGAGAATGAAATCTTGGATTGATATTTGAGGTTGAGCTAACCATGGTTAATCTGTTCCACAGGGTTTTCTGTGCTGAGGCTTGCGATGATCTGGGTGGAGAATTCTGCAGCCGGGAGTACCAAAGAGGAGTGTATTAGATAACAACTGACCAAGCCATATCCGGAACACAAGGAACATCGTTACCAGCTTTCAGGATTAATGAAGGATTGCATATGTATATATAATTTTCTGCACTTTGGCTGCATAGCTTCTTAATTTCCTTAATGATATCTAGTTTGATATGGAGAAGAAGAGAAATTAAAGAAAAAATTATACCATATGTTGCCAATAATAATATTATCCTAGTACAATAACCAAGCTGGCCGGACTCTTGGGTCTTGCCAACAGAGAAATAGTCTAATAGACAAAAGCATCTTAATCAGGATTATTAATTTATTATGTCCTATAGGCTATGATTTCTCTTGAAAACCTGCATGCTCTTCTATAAGCTTTAACATGTAATAACTGCCACCCAAAAAATAAGTAACAAGTAGGATAAGCCCTTTGCTGAGTGTTTGGTCTATTTTAAAATTTCAAAAGTCAAATTAATTCAATTTTTTTTTAAAAAAATAGTAATGGATTTGACTAATTCTAATATTTTATATTTTAAAAATATTAATAATATATATTATTTATGAATGGTTCGATCGTAAATTTTGAATATTAAAAATCGATCAAAATCATCTAACAAATTATCCGATCTAATTGATTAATACTGAAATCAAAAAATTCAAAATAAATTAATCGAATTCAATTGATTTTAATCAGTTATTTAAATTCATATCAATTAATACTTAGTCTTTTTTATTTGAAGTAACAAGCTGTGCATCAACAAGTTAGATATTCCAAGTATAAAAGATGAATTTGTATATGATTGATAAATGGTTTTAAATAGGAACATTTATAAAGAAATGTAAATGAACACTAACAAGTTATTTCTAACAAAAATAAAATTCTGGCACAAAACAATTATTGCAAGTTATTACTGCTAGGTTATAGTAAAAGCAATTGTAGTGAAGTAAAAACAAGTTTCCATTGTGAGTCTTTGCTGATTTTTTTCTCACTTAAACTAAAATAGAAAACTTTTGAATTAAAAATTTTGATTTTTATATATTTATATTAAAATTTAAAAATTTCTATAATATAAATATTTTAAATTTTTATATAAAAATAAAAAATTACAAACAAATTGTAATATTAAAAAAGAAAAGTATTCGGTATCTAAAAAAATCATTATGTGACGTAAAAATACACAAAAAATAAAAGAAAAGAGTAACTATTGCGATTGACTTAAAATTAATAATTTAATTATTATTATTATTATTATTTTAAATTGAAAAAAGGGATTAACTAATAATAATGGTACATTTTAAGAAAATAATTTAATGAGTTGAAGTATGCCGCCATTTTGGCGGTTGGGTGGACTCCTAATGAGACCATACAGACCGAACATTGCACTCAAAAACGTCGCTTCCCTTGGCCCCTCCCAACCTCCGAACTCGCTGCGACATGTCGAAACTTTGGTCGACGCCCGAAGCATCAAAACGGGTTTTGATCGAAACACATGTCGCTCCAATTTTATGGTCGAAAGTTTCCTCAAACAGGGCAACCTGTGGGAGGCACGTCAACTGTTTGACCAGATGCCAAACAGGAACACTGTCTCGACCAACATGATGATTTCGGGGTATGTGAAATCAGGTGATCTTTTGAGGGCTAGACAAATGTTTGATGCCATGCTTGATCGGACTGCGGTTACGTGGACCGTTTTGATTGGCGGCTACTCGCAGAAGAATCAGTTCCGCGAAGCGTTTAAGCTTTTTGCAGAGATGCGAAGGCGCGATACGGAGCCTGATTATGTGACTTTCGCTACTCTTTTATCAGGTTGCAATGATGCTGGTGTGGACAGGGAATTGATCCAAGTTCATGCTTGTGTTGTTAAGTTGGGGTACGAGTCGAGTCTCATCATCTGCAATTCGATGGTTGATTCTTATTGCAAAACGAATCACCTTGATTTGGCTTGTCGGGTTTTTAATGAGATGCCTGAAAGAGATTCTGTTTCTATTAATGCATTGATCACAGGGTTCTCAAAAGATGGTCTATATGAAGATGCAATAGCCCTTTTTCTGGAGATGCAAAATTTCGGTTACAAGCCTTCTGATTTCACTTTTGCAGGAGTTTTAAGTGCAGGTATTGGATTAAATGCTTTAGCCTTTGGGCAACAAATTCATGGTTTATTGGTGAAGACTGGGTTTGTTTGGAATGTGTTTGTGGCGAATGCATTGCTTGATTTTTACTCGAAGCATGACTGTCTAGTTGAAGCTAGGAGATTTTTTGATGAGATGCCAAACTTGGATGGCATTTCTTACAATGTGATCATCACATGCTATGCGTGGTTTGGGGAACATGAAAAAGCTGTTAGACTTTTTCGTGAATTACAGTTTACGCAATTTAATCAGAGGCAATTCCCATTTGCAACCATGTTGAGTATAGCAGCAAATACACTCGACCTGCAAATGGGGCAGCAAATTCATTCCCTAGCTATTGTGACTACAGCTGATTCAGAACTTCTGGTTGGAAATTCTTTAGTTGACATGTATGCCAAATGCGGCAGATTTGAGGAAGCTGAAACAATATTCAGGAGTCTGGCCCATAGAAGCACTGTTCCATGGACAGCCCTGATCTCAGGTTATGTTCAGAAAGGATTCCATGAGGAAGGCCTGAATCTGTTCAATGAGATGCACAAAGCTGGTGTAAGAGCAGACCAGGCCACATTTGCTAGCATCTTAAAGGCATCTGCAAATTTGGCTTCACTATCACTGGGGAAACAGCTTCACTCATTTGTAATCAGATCAGGTTTCATGTCCAATGTTTTTTCAGGAAGCGGACTTCTGGATATGTATGCAAAATGTGGTTCCATAAAAGACGCCATTCAACTATTTCAGGACATGCCTGAAAGGAATATAGTCTCTTGGAACGCCTTGATCTCAGCCTATGCTCAAAATGGTGACGGTGAAGCCACCCTTGACTCATTTGAAAAGATGGTTCAGTCAGGTTTCCAGCCAGATTCTGTTAGCTTCCTCAGTGTTTTGTCCGCGTGCAGTCATTGTGGGCTTGTTCAAGAAGGATTAAGATATTTCAGATCCATGACTCAAAGCCATAAACTTGTTCCAAAGAAAGAACATTATGCATCCATGGTCGATATGTTTTGCCGGAGTGGACGATTTAATGAAGCAGAGAAGTTGATGGCTGAAATGCCATTTGATCCTGATGAGATTATGTGGTCATCGGTTCTAAATTCTTGTAGGATTCATAAGAACGAAGAACTGGCTAGGAAAGCTGCAGACCAGCTTTTCAGAATGGAGGTGCTTAGAGATGCTGCTGCATATGTCAGCATGTCTAATATCTATGCAGCATCCGGCCAGTGGGACAATGTTGGGAAGGTAAAGAAGGCAATGAGGGACCGTGGAATTAGAAAGGTTCCAGCTTATAGCTGGGTTGAAATAAGACACAAGGTCCATGTGTTCTCAGCAAATGATATGTTACATCCCCAAAGGGAGGAAATTCGGAAAAAGATTGATATGTTGTCAGAACAGATGGAAAAGGAAGGTTACAAGCCTGATACAGGCTGTGCCCTTCACGATGTTGATGAGAAAATCAAAATTGAGTCTCTTAAGTACCACAGTGAGCGGCTAGCAATTGCATTTGCGCTGATTAGTACACCTGAAGGATCGCCAATACTGGTGATGAAGAACTTAAGGGCATGCACAGACTGCCATGCTGCAATCAAGGTAATATCAAAAATAGTTGGTAGGGAAATCACAGTGAGGGATTCAAGCAGGTTCCATCATTTTAAGGATGGCATCTGCTCTTGTGGGGATTATTGGTGAGTTTTTAGAGGTTATTGCCTTGTTGATTGGCCTGACATAACGTTGTAGCACCGATCTCACCTCTGTACAAGATAGATCACTCTGGCGGGCTCATAGTGTGTACACAAGGGACCATGGTATTGATAATTATTTTGAGAGACTGAATATATAATGATATCACAACCATTCCTGAGTAATTCATGCAGCAGCTGCTATCTAAATGGCATTGGCAAATGGCAAGTAAAGAAATGATTACAAAAGCATCATAATCGAGCTTGGAATTTGTTCATGAAAAATGGAAACAGATTAGAAATATTGCAGCAAAATTAGTGTATCGCAGAGGTGCAGGAACAGTAAACATCTGGAATAGACTTGTTTTTTTTTTAAAGATGAGTTTTTATTAATGATAAGCCGGATACGGAATAAACTAGTTTGCCTGTCAACACGGAATAGACTTGTTAGCCAAGTACTCTTGCAACCTCAAGGCGATTTTGGACTTGAGGAATTATTGACAGGCAAACTAGTTGCTGAAGAATTATTCACTGGTCTTGCCTGCCCGATGTTGGATTTAGTGAACCAAGTTGTATACAGAAATTGTTTGTGAGGCCCGACATGGTTGCATATTAGCCTAAGCTTCTGTCTCTCCCTCATCCATCTCAGCACTATCTTCATATGCCTCTTGCTTGTAAGCCCTCTCAATCCAACCTCCTGAAACCATTTTTACATCAATAAACCTGTTAAGAGTCAAAGGCCAGCATCACCATGATACAAAGAGCAACTCTTGTTATAGTTAGATGAACTTTTTAAACATCATACTAATAACAGAATGACTTGATACGGGGTGTGAATTTCAATATTAAAATTTTGCAAATGAAAGATTAATTGCAAGAACAACAGACCTTGACCCGTTCCCAAGTATCACCTACAGTGAGGGGGCCATGCTCCTTGAGAATGTCGAAGATAACTCTGGTTATGGTCTGCGTTTGCTCTGGTGGCGTTTTGAGCTCGATTGGCTTCATTTTCGGCTTGGGTTTTGTCGAAAAATATCGAATCGCACTCCCAAACATCTTGTCTTTGTTCCCTTACCCAATTCGATTTTGCAGTGATTGAACAGAGTCTGATTGCTTTCATCGAAAATAACAAGAGCAACACAAAGTTTTAGTAACAGATGGAACAAGAAGAGAACCGGAAAAAGCAAGTAAAAGAATAAAAATCTACCTCCTTCCACACTGCTATTGCAGCTACAAATGAGTAATTATCGATGATTCAAAGGACAAGGAGCTAGAAAGAGAAAGAAAAAAGGGCGGTTGCTCGGTGCAGGGTTGCAGAGAGTGAACTTTCGAAGAGCTCTGTTTTTGTAGTACACCCTTTTGCCCTTAGTAATTCTGGGCTTTGATTTTATCCTTATAAACTAGTTCTTTTTGGGCCCGAAGGTCATCTGGAAAGTTTCTTTAGCTGTCAGACCCAGATGATTTTGCTTCTTAGTTGATTCATGCTTGCAGGGTAGAACAAATCAACAAAAAATGTTTTGTTTCTTCTTGGTTGCTTCTTCCTGGGAAATTTATTTTAATGGTCTGAAAATTGAAGCTATGAAACCAGCTTTATGCCCTTCATCAAAAACAAAAGAAACTCATCTCTAACTGAAACTGGGGTATCAATTTAGAGTTCTTGCTCTTTTATTCCATCTTGATTCTGATGAAGGTTTTTGATTATCTCTTCACAAACTGTGGCCTTCAGCAATTCTTTGTTCAGTTTTTAAGTATTTTCTAAAATTCAGACCACTTCTCAGGGATGTCTCTTACAGATTAAAGTCTTAAGTTTGTATACTGTAATATTGCATTTTCCTTCTCTTCTACAAACTATGGCATTGCATATGAGATAATTTGAAATGTACTCTTGAGCATAAAGTATACCAAATTATACTTTAAAAAAACAAAATCCATAGAATCATTAAATCATAGATAGCAAATGTTTGTAGCTGAAAAGGGTATTCATCAAATTTTGGACTTTCATATACACTAAAACCCAAATCATTGATGAAAACCACCAGATTCTCAAATGAAAAACATTGAACACATTGAGTATTTCAACTAAGGTTCAACTTCCTGGAAAAACATAATCTTATTCCAACCCCACTCCCAGTTTACCTACTCAAGGAACAGCTTCCATGTACTCTTGAGAATAAAGTATATACCAAATTATACTTAAAAAGCAGAAAAAAAAAAGCCTTATAATTATTAAATCAGAGATAGCAAAGGTTTGTAGCTGAAATGGGGATTCATCAAATTTTGCAATGTCATATAAACCAAACCCCAAATCCAGATTCTCAAATGAAAAACAATGAACACATTGAGTTTTAGTTAAGCTTCCAACATCCTGGAAAAACATAATCTTATTCAAACTCCACTCCCATTTACCTACTCTATCACAAACCCAGAAGTCATAATCCAATTGCAATCCACAAGATATTCATTAATCTCATCTTCAGAAGAAAGACCCAGAAAGTAGAAAAAGATAAAAAGCAAGCAGAAAATTTTACTACATTAGATTTCATTCCTAGATAAAGGATAACTTCTGTCGACAAAAAGAAACAAAACACAAGTACATGTAACATAAAGAAATCCAAAATTGAACCCAACAAAGGTTTTTTTACTTCTTGTTCTTGTTAACAAATTCATCAGGGACAACTTGAAGCAACTTCTTCTGCTTAGACTTGGCAATCTTCTTCAAAGTATTGGGATTGGTAATCTTCTGAAACTTAGTCCCAGACCTCAAAATGTTCTCTTTCTTCTTCTTCTCCCTCTCCTCTCTCTTCTTTCTCTTCTCAATCTTGTTTTGCCTAATCTCTTCCTTCAGCTCATTCATCCTCTCCTTGTAAGCTCTCTTTATCTCCTTCTGCCTCTCTCTTTCCTCCAAAGTCGTCCGCTTTACACTCACGTGCTTCGCGGAAGCACGCTGCTTTCGTGGCTGCTTCCAGTTCCGACCCGACAACTTTCCCGCAATCACGCCGTCGTAGGTCGGTCGACCGAAGGTGGGTTTGTCGGGGTCGTCAGAGGAAGGCAACGCAGAGCGCTTCGCGGGTGGGGGACAAGAATCGTCGACGTCCATGGACGTAGCCGCGGCGGCAGCAGCATCATCGTTGCTGCTGGCAGTGATTTGCGATTCTTGGCGCTTTCGCTTGTAAGTTTTGCCGCCGAAGCCTTCATCTAGGCGGCGGAAATCTATTGTGCAAGCCATAAGCTCCGAACCAGGCTCTGTGAACCAACCCTAAGGCTCAAAGGACTTGCAATCCACGAGGTTTGTGTGTTATATAGCTGGAAAGTTTGCTGGGGCTTTAGGTGAAGCTCCATGAAAGTAAGAACAAAAGAGCTCGACCCTCTTAAAAGAACTTAATTGGGCTGTGTGGTGACTCACCTTAAGCCCGTGAAAGACTGACTCAAAAATTTGCCCAGTGAAAGCCTGAACCCAAAAACTGGGCCTAGTAAGGCCTTATTTAGTTGGAGATGTAAATTGGGCTTCTCCTTCCAAAGTTTTCGTTGAAGCTGATAATTACGGACTAATATTAATCGATTTTAAACGAATAAATTCATCAAAATCAATTGAATTCGTTTTCAGTTTTAAACGACTAACACGTTTATTAAACGTGCTGATATTTTTTATACGATACAATAAGATTAATAAATATAATTAAACATAATTTTTTCTAACACGTTTAACACAATTAAATAAAAATATTTATAATTAAATATAATTTTACTATTTAAATTTAAAATCAATAATTATAAAAACAATTATGATAAAACAACAATAACATCAAACATAATAAAATTTAATATAAATAGCATACATAAAATTCATTATCATACTAATAAAATCCATCATTAACATCTAACCTTAAAATACTGGTAACATCTAAAATAATCCGTAATTTTCAATCATAATTAAATAAATATCGTTAACCACATCATTAACCATGAACAATTTCAAACTTCCAAATCAAAATTGAAAATTTGCTCGCCAATGTCACATCATTTCAGTGTCACAAAACCTAATAATGAAATGGAAACAATATATTAATAACATTAGGTCAAAATAAAAAAAAAAGTTAAATAAAATTTAAAATTTGGTTTAAAACATTACCTTTCATTGATGATTAATTGACATTAACAGTATTAAAGCATTTGGCTGATGTCAGTTCTTTTTTACTAATATCTAAATTTATGACATCCGCGATAAGATTGTTCACTTTTGTTTCTACAGATGCTACAATATAAAAAATATATTATTAAAAACATGTAAATAAAGTAAACTTATTTTAATCATGCATTTAAACACAAGAAACATAACCAAAAATAAATGAAAGAATATATTATCAATTTCTCTAAATAGCCAATCCTTACAACATAAAATTGCCTCCACAATATTTGATTTAAGTGAGCTCAGATATTGATTAAGAACTCTACCATCAACACTAAAAAAAAATTCAAAAGCCACAACCGATGTAGCAATGGTCAAGATATCTAAAGCCATGGCAGAAAGCTCACGACAATGAAACTGATTTGTCTTCCAAAATTGTAAAATATCCAATTCTATTGTCGTTTCAATACTTTGTTCATCTAAATATTACTCTAGTTGAGATTTGTTCTTGGCAGCCCCAAACTCACTTTGAAAATTGTTAAACTCCTAATTAATAAAAACAAAATAGTTAAAAAATATTAAAATAAAAAATAACAAAAATATTAAATTTTCATAAAAATAATATTTCAAAAATTAAAAAAAATTACCATTGTGTAGAGGTGGCATAAAGGAAAAATTCAAAATTCTTTTCTATAGAACTTAATTTTTGTCAACAAAATAAGCAGTAAGACAAATATACCTATCAGTAACAATAAAAGTCCACAAATCAGAAGTTAAGTCAATCCTACTCGGTGATTCTTGAAACAAGTATTATATCTTGCATCTTTTTCTTTTATACATCTTAATTATATCAGCTTTAACAGTGTTCCAAAAGATCATAACAATATCCTCACTCAAATAAGATAACATAAACCTAATTCCAGTATAATCCACAAATGATAAAGGTAGATTATGCATCACAATTGCAACTGTCACTGATTCACGAAACTTTTCAAGATCAAACTTTGAAAATTTCATTAACATTGAATTATGTTGCTTTGAAAAAATCATGTGACCTATATCACATGTGTCTTTCCTAATACAATTTTCATTATGATGTTTCAAATTACCTATCCGATAGTTGCTTGATGTGTGCATCAAATACATATATTTAATGAGAGATTAAATACCTAAGTAGTCTAAGTTAGACTAGATTTAAGAGCGGATTTAGGTGTTTTTATTTATTTTAGTCGTTTAGTTTAATTTATATTTAAATATTTATTTTAAGTTAATAATGTTACTTTTATGTTATTTATATTTACTTTTATGTTTTTGTAGGAGTAGGATCAAAAATAATTTCAATTGTTGAAGAAAGTTGCATAATGGACTGGTACTCTGTTTGCATATATTTTGATTTTTCAAGCATATCTCTCACTACAAAAGTCCAAATGACATGATTTTTGAACCATTAGAAGGCTAAGAGCAGGGCTACAACTTTGATGCTTACCACTTTACCCAATTTTGATCAAAAAGTGGTCAAAATCTTTATCAAATTGAAAATAATGCACTAGAAAAACAAAATTAAGCAAAACCTTTGAGAGACGCTACTCTGGAAAATGAGAGCTACAGCACTCAACGTATTTTTCAAAATTAACAAGCTTATTGGATTTTGAAAGTTAGGGCTTTTGAAGGCTATTTAAGGAGCTTTTTTAGAGGTTTCTAGGATGAGGCAGCCAGTAATTTCTCTAAAGAAAAAAAGCTAAAAACAAAGCAAGAAAACAAGAAAATTAGAGGGAGAATCAAGATCTCAAAGCTTCAACTATTAGTTTTCTCTCTCAACTTTTGTGTTTTTCTTATTTTCTTTGACTTAGATTAATGGCTAATTTTCTTTGGATGAAGTTTTTATTAGATATTATGAACTAAATTATTTTTCTAGGATTGTAATTGAACTCTTATGTAATCTAAACTTTTAATTCCTCTTTGCTTATCTTTAATGAGATTTGAATTGTTTATTCCATTTGTTCTCAATACTTGTAATTGCCTGATCACTAATTAAATTGATTTAAAAATTTAAACAAACTTGGAAAAGAGAGCTTAGTGTAGACTAAAATTGAGATAGCATATGATTATATTAATTGATTTGCGTATAAGATAGATATATACCTACAGGTCATATGTAGCCAAATTAAAACTTGAACTTAATGAGTCTATTTTAATTTCAATTCAGATAGGGATATAGTATTTTGGTTAAAATAGATATTTTTATAAAATAAGTAGGTAGACCCTTGTAAGTAATTGAGGATTCTAGGTTAGCAATTCAACTCATTAAAATAAGTTAAGGAAGAAAGGTAAAATTTAGATGAAATGTGAGGGATATTATAATCCTAGGCTTCTTTTATTTGCATTTTACCACATTATTTTGTTGCTTTAATTTTTCATTAAATTAGTTTTAGTTGAGTAATTTTAAGTTTAATTTGAATTCAGATTTTAATTATTTGAATAAAACTAAATTGTTCTAATTTTAATACTTAGTAAAATTTTATATCAATTCTCTGTGAGATCGATACTCTGCTTGCTTATATATTATTTATTCTATACATATACTTGTGTAGTAGAATTTTATCAGACATTGCTTTCACAATTCAAGACATACCCACTGAGCTTGCACTTCGCTTTTGGTTTTCCATCACTTGAGTGTTTTTTCGACAAACGTTCAAAGAATGCCGAAACCTTTGAAGTTAACTTTCGTTTTTTGTGTTGGTATGGCTTCCTTTCATATGTATATCCTACCTCATCAATCTGTACACATTCATCAAATTCTTCCACAAAATGAATATTTGATTCAGCAGAAATATTCATATTGTAAAATTTCATATACAAACATCAACAACATAAATAACATCAGAAAACTTTATATATATATATATATATATTAAGTTTGACATTGTCGAATCTAGACAATAAATAGAACAATGTGCACAACAAAATTAGAAACATAATTCACTTCAAAAGTAGACAATAACTTTGTTTAAATAAATTGAAAATTTTTTTTGAAATGGCGTTGCTACTGCCATTAGGATAGATTTGCCGAAGCTCTATCACTAAGCTTGTAATTGAATATAAGTTTCAATCATCAAGCAACCTAAATATCACCAACATACAATCAATTTTTTTTAAAAAAAAAATAAAAGGCAAAACCACTATGCGTTTACATCAGTAGAATTTCAAGATGCCAATGTAAGAGTCTAGCCTTGATAAAGGCGAGAGACTTGTTGCAACAAGTTACAGCCAACAAATGTCAACTAGTATTCTAAATGTGATAAAAGAGTCATATCAAGATCCACCATATGGTTTTAAATAAAATATTGTCTATTTCATGATTCTCCATAAGACAGATTTAGGAAAACTGAAATGCCTAAAAGAAAGAAATTGATTTGTGAGATGTTATATTACTTCTTTTGAGTTATTCTCTTATATTCGTTCCTACTTATGTGAGAGAATATATATGTGTTCTACATTGAAATAAACTTGATATCAATTGTTAGGTTTAGGCAATGGAATCACGAAAGGAATCAAACTAATGGGTTTAGGATTCTTACCTCAAGTATGTCTCTCAAAACCAACACAACCAACACCGCCAAATTGGAGAAAAAGGCTTTTAAGGTTAGACTTTTTAGGGTTTTTTTTTTGGAATATGAGTGAAATAATCAGATAGGAAGTAGAAGAATAGAATAAACAATAAACTAATTAGTGAAATTAGTGAAAAAGTAGAATGGGGAAAAATGAAAAACTAAAGAAGGGAAGAAAAGGGTTTGTCATGCAACAGAAACGACCCAAGTGAAAACAAAGCAAAAGGAAAAATTATGGTTTAGGCATTATTACATCATTATCCTTAAGAAATTCAAAAAACCTTTTAAAATAATTGTTTAAAATTATATAAGTAAAGCTAAAATAGTACTTAACTACTAATTTTAATGGATTGATAAACGTATCATGTATACACATTTAAACACGATAACATGGTTACCACAATTAATTAAACGTGTTTTAAATATGTTACTCATGTCTAACACAATCAAAACACGAAACACGATAAAATTAAACTCAAACCTGTTTAACCTCGTGTGTTATCGTGTCATGTTCAAAATTGCCAAGTTTACCAAAAATATTTAGGGAAGTCCTAATTTTTTAGGAAAAATTGGTTTAAGGTAAATTATCAAACCCTAAGGCACCAACAAAGAAGTAGAAATTTATTTTAAATCAAAGCCATCCTGAAAGTTAGGAAAAGATAGAAGAGTTTTGAAAATGAAATGACATCAATTAGTGACCAGACCACATCGCGCTTAAATGCCTTGGTTCAAGATAATGTGATCATTACAAACATAAAAACAACACACACAAGTGTCGCAGAGCATTACCAGTTTGAGAAAATTTTACAAGCACTGGATAATCGCATATCTTGCCTTGGGACGATTATCAACCACGAAGTGTTGAGCAACTTCGAATATGTCAAAAACAGTATAGATCCGCTAGAGCCAGATAGCAATGAGCTTCACAAGGAATTGCAAAACAGGTGAACAACTTAATTCGTCGCAATGTGGGGCTAGATGAATTAATGGCATTTATGCAACAGCAACAATGACAATTGATAGAGGTTGTTAGAGGTCTCGAACAAAGAGTTGCACTTGTAGCTGACAAATGCTAGGAAGTTGCACGATGTGACTTCCAAACTAAGCAATTTGAACAATGGAGCTTTAGCACTAGATTGACAATCTAGATGTCAAGTTCAAACCCCTTGTATCCTATGTGTGCCGCAAACGAAGAGACCATGCACATGGGAGCCATGTACTTGGATGTCATAAGCCAACCACAAGCTAGACATCCACATGTTAGAACACATTCGGACTTGAAAGTGCTCTCGAGATAGCGAATGAGGGGTTATTTCAAACGAACCCACAACACTCATGCAGAACACACTTAAAACTGGTTGTGGAAAGAGACCACAAGGCAAAAAACGCATTGCTTAAATTGAGTGTGAGAGAATGCCATGGTCCACGATCTCAAGACTAGTTTAGCATGATAGAAGGCTCATACCAACAATACACACTTGTGTCGCAAATTGCCCAAAGGCACAACTTGAGTCTAAAGTGACATCACTTGGGGACCCATTGACACAACTAGCATCAGGTCACTATCGATTGAGGATTTCTAGATGCCCCACACATGCAAACCCAAGGGCCATGACGCATTGGGTTGCATTTCATCAAACCATAAATACATCACGCCACCCAATCTCACAGGATTATGGGCCAAGTGCAAAAAAGTTGCCCGTAAGGAAGATTTACATAAGGAATCCAATTACAAGAGAACTGTTTGCATAAAAAAAGTTTGATTAATACTAAAATTCTTGTGTATTATTATTATTATTATTTATTTTACTTCTATTAAGACTTTAGGCTAATGGTATTTAACCTAAATATACAACATTTATTTTATTTAAATTTCTTGTTAACTACTCTATTTATACTAAACAATAACAGAAGAGTTATTTTAAGATTAAGAAAAACTATAATAAAAAATTACACCCTTATGTATTAAGGAAAGGCTATAAATCAAATTGCCCAAGTAATCAATAATTCAACTGTTCTAACAATTTAACTTATTTGCTTAAGATCATAGATCTTCATTTTTCTGTTGAGAATAATATAATTATTTTTCTCCAAAATTCTTTTCTTCAAGTTTAATTACTTTCGATTCTGCATTATTCATAAATATTTAAAGTTAAACTTGCTTAATCTTTCTATACACAAGACTTAACATCCAAGGAATCTTAGTTAAAGTTCCAATCCCGATATCACCTTCCATATCAATATTTCATAAAAATTCTGATCCTCGATCCCTCCATGTCTTAAAGGCATCGAGATGGAACAAAGGGCAAACTTTTTTTCATTAAATTCATATGGAAAACTTAGCAATATCGGGCAAATAGTAAAATCATCCATTACCAGCTACGTGACCCTGCACTTCTAGTGTTACATCTTAGGGCAAGAATAAAACTCCTAAGCTTATTAAATCAAAATGAATTCATATCAAGAATACTCTAACTTTCTCATCAATTGGCAGAACCATTTGCAGAACCATTTGCAGAACCATATTGATGTAATTCAGCGAGATCACTTTCAAAGAATGCTGAATGAAGAGCCCTGACACACTGCTCTGCTTCATCGTCGTGTACAATCAAGGATATATTAACCTAAGAAGTAAAACCAGAAGTTGAGTTAAATGGGTACAAAAACATCCCATGCTTTAGATGGAATGGTGTTTTCAGTAAGTCTATTGTATTTAGAGTGGCAGCCCAGTGGAACCGATATCTAGTTTCATATAAAGGTGGGTTACATGGAATGGTGCTTTGAGAAAGTCCTCTGAAAGAAAGTGGCAGCTTCAGGGCACTAAACATATGTAATTGTCAATTTTAATTATGCTTACAGGCGCAAGCTAGGGTTCGGATGGTAATGAGAGTGATGCAACATACGTAATTAATATCATACCATGCAAAGTCAAAATGAAAGAGAAATAGAGTTGTGGAGGAAAGACCTTAGATGCACCCTGAGAGATCATTTGAACATTGACGCCATTGGTCCTAAGAACACGAAATGCCTGCCACAATATTCAACTAACAATGAATACCAAAATAATAGATTCATAAACAAGATTGACATCCAATGCAGTGATAATGCAACCTTGGAACTTTCATTAAAGACAAGCCCCATGCTTGGTTACTCTGAGTCTCTTCAAATCAAATTAGAAGATGATTTAAAAGTTTTACGCTGGTTTGTAAGCAATATGAGAGAAGATAATGCAGTCAATACCTTCTCCAATACAAGTGAGGACCTCTGGAAGTTCCCAATGAGAGAAATGATGGATCTATGCTGAAGCAGATCGACAACAGCAATTTTCTCAAGTTCTTCGACAACATGGTCAAGTTCCTGTCAAGAGAAAATATAAAACATTGGACATCGTTCAGAATCCTTCTGCAGATCAAGTATAAAACTTGCACATGATATTATCAGTTAAAGCATGAAGAATGGTATCATATTCTTGCCTGCTGAATTAACTCTCGGCTCCAAAGTTTTGATGGATCCAAGGTCAAGGAAATACTGACTTCACTAGTAGCTACAACATCTACTGAGATACCTAAATCTTCGAAGATCGAAAATACCTGGACAGATAAAAAAATACAAATCAATTGCATAATAGAAAAACCAAGTGAACAAAGAGCATTATTAAAATTAGGACATGGCCTTCCAACCTTTGCAAGAAAGCCAAATTGACCAAGCATGCGTGTGCTGACAATATCCAACATGGTCACATTCCGTTTCAAAACAATGCTGGTGAGTACTGCCTGCAAGTACTCAAAAGAATGATTAAAACAGTTCAAATTTCATTAAAGAACACTATGCAAGCAATTAGCTGCACAAACCTTACTCAAATCTCTATCCCTGGTGATAAGAGTTCCAGGAGCATTAGGATTGTAAGAATTTTTAACCCTAACAGGAATATCACCCTCTCTAGCTGGTCTCATGGATTGTGGATGCAGAACCTGAAGAAGGGCAAGACAAACATCCAAATTTCACTCAGTTAGCCATGCTTATATCATTTAAATGATAATTGCACCCAAAGGCATACACACACACACACTCACATGCATATATGTATTGTTTATCAGAGGGAGCACTTGATAGTTAATAAAAAAGACACAAGGAGAGGAAAACAACAGCAGCATATGGATATAATACCTGAGCACCAAAATAAGCAAGTTCAGAAGCCTCTTCAAATGTCAGATATGGGACAGGTTCTGCACGTGCATATATGTTAGGATCACAGGTCAAAACTCCATCAACATCTTTCCATACCTGTAATGAATAAAAGAATATTGTTATACCTTGTTCAAGCAAAAAAAAGGTACATCACGCTGGAAACAGGGTATAAGACTGTGAGTATTTGTTTTAGTTACAACTTTTGGTCCGCCATACATTTACACATATAGATGCTTGTTGATTAAGAAAAAGGTACTACCCACATCAGCAACAGATGAGAAAAACTGGCATGGGCTACGTTTGTGCCTCAGCAGGTTTATGACTTATACACGTTCAGGCCTTGAACATATGCACTGACCTGAATTTCTCGCAGCCCCAATGCTTTTCCGATGGTTGTGGCTGTCAAATCACTCCCACCCCTACCTAATGTAGTAATTGCACAAGATCTCCAGCCCTACAATCAGAAGGTAACAAGATATAAAGATTATCAAACCCCAAAGACTCTTGTTTAAAAATGAAATCATTTCAAAAAAATACCAGCAGCTGTTATACCTTTCCAAGGAAACCAGTGACAATTGGGATTGCAGGATCACTGATCCAATCATCATTTAACCCTTTTGCAACAGCTGGGTAAGTTGCTTCCAGAATATCTGCATTGGTGAAGTCATCAGTGGTAATGAAACCAATTTCGAAGGCATCATACTGCAAAACAGGATACTGAGTCATAATTTGCACTACTTATGACGGTGGCTGTGAGGAAACACGGAGAATACAGTACATTGTATCAATCATGATAAAAAATGAAGCAAGCAGAAATTAAGTATCGTAATGAATGCTGATTTGTATTTTGAACCACAAAGATATTCTTAGGAATGTTTTATTGAAAAAAGAAGTCCAAAATAGTTTTCTTGATGAAAGCTAAACAAGTGGTTAAATTACCTAGCAGCCAGACCAACAACATATAAATTTGGATATAGGAAGAAAGAAAACAAAGAAACATACTTGACGGGCCTTAACACCAATTTTATTCAAATATGCTGCAAAAATCCTCGTAGACATGCACTCGCCAAATGAAACTAAATAGTCCTTGGTTCGTAGTGTTAACTCTTTCATCATAGCAATCCCCTTTAAGAGCTGCTCCAATTCTTCTAGGTGTCCTGCAAAAAGGGTTTTTATGTAAAAAAGGAAAGACAGCAACCAGCGTAAGCAAGCTTACAGTAAAAGACAAGAAGAGGAGATATGATGATAAAGTGAACGAAGCAAAAAGTTTCTTGAGGTTAGAAAGATCGAAGAATTGATCTTACGAGCAGATTATAAACTCACCATCAACAATAGACCTGTCCACTCCAAGCTCATCTGCCGTCCTGGGTATTAAAATTGAATATAAGAGATAATAAATTTACATTAAAACTCCTTACTTTTACAACTCAAAGCAAAGAAGTGAATAAAAAACTATTGCCCTTGTTCTTACCTATAATGCAGCTCTTTTATAAAGCTTAACTCTTCAATAGTATCTACATTAGTGACACCACAGCTAACTGCCTTTTCTCCAGCCTAACAATCAACCAAAAAGAAAAAAAACCCCAATTTCATAGTTAAACCTTCTAGTTCTAGAGTCCAAAAAATTAATGAGTAAAAAACAAATAAAATCCAAATTAAATAAGGATTACCAGCAAAAGCTTATTGGTCGTCTTTCCCATTGCAGAAAGAACAATGACTGGCCTTTCATTGGGGAAACTAAGTATAAGGTCAGCAACCTCTCGCATTCGCTCGGCGGAAGCCACAGATGATCCACCGAACTTCATTACACACGTTAATTGATTCTCTGCTTCTCCGGAACCTGCTTCCTCAACCTTATTCCTTTCAATCACATCCACATTTCCTCCTTGGCAACCAACTTTAAAACCTCTACTGTTGCAACAATGTCTTAGATTCCAACATAAGTTTGAAGAACTGGAAGACCCAAATGCAGCAAAATTGAGCTGACTCGGCAACGTCGATCGGCACGGTAAAGATCTCCGCTTCGGAAAAAGATGAGACGGAGCCGTTTCCACACCAGAAAATTGCAACGGACAAGCCGCCATGCTCAACGGATCTCGCTAACTAGTTGTTTCGACGAATAATAAACCAAGATAAAAAAAAATTCTCCAAAGATCTGATTAGAAAAGGCAGATGGAAAAAAAAACGAAACAACAATCAGTCAGAAAAGCATGAACAAACAACTCGTCCTGTTTGATTCGAGAACTACGAAATGGGAAAATCTTAAAAAAAAAAAAAAGAAAGAAAGCAAGAAAGAAATAAGAGAAGAACAAGTTTCCTTTCTGGCATCCATTTTGGCGGCAACCAAACAGAAAAGAGAAAACTACATACCTTTGGAGAGCGGGAAGGAAGAATGTAGGATTTGGTTCTCAAAAATGAAAGCAAAAGCTGTTTTGCTTCTTATTATTGAAAGGAAGAAGGCGATCCTTCAGAGATTTGAGAGGAGAAATTGCCCCGAAGGAAGCGCGAGGAAGAAGAAAAAGCAGGGGGAGAAATGGAAAACAAAGGACGCCGCCTTGCCTCCCGTCCCCTGCTCTCTCTTTCTTAGCAAAACAATGCAACGTGTTTTCTTTGTTTTGTCGGAAACCCTTCCCTTCTCCCCATTGTTTTCCCTTTACATGCAAACGGGTGGCCAAGATTTCCAACCCCGACCCTTTAGTTTGATCTGACGGCAGTGGGTCAATCTGTTGGACCGTGGCGCATTGATTTTCAAACTGCCTTTCCGTGTTTCTCTTTTTTTTTTTTTTTTGGTCTTTCGCTAAGTTGGAATGTATTTATCGATATATGTATATATATCGATATGTATATATCGAGATTACATTACATATAAATCTTTTTATTATTTCATTTAAAATAAAATTATCTTTTTATTATTTGAAATTAGTGGATTTAGTAGTATCATTTTATATATTTTTAATAGATATAATATTTATAAAAAAATTAAAACTACTTAAAAAATTCAAGTAAATTCTTATATTTTTATTACTCTCAATTAAACTCTTACATTTTTATTTTGAATCCAATAATCTCTTAACTTTTTATTTTTAATCAAATAAACTCTTA
>NW_018397273.1:223682-223793 GCF_002168275.2 Theobroma umbraticum | reverse complement strand
TGGGATTATTCCTTTGTAAATTTCTCTGATTTGGTTTCTAACTTTTTCTCCTAACAGTGTTGGAAGGCCAGCTAAGAATTTTTCTTTCCAAAATGGTTGGCTATTGTCTGT
>NW_018397273.1:223046-223130 GCF_002168275.2 Theobroma umbraticum | reverse complement strand
AATGTTGTATTCTGACATTCCATCTATGTTCCATTCATATATGGTATTTGCATTATATTTGTTTTGAAAAGAGGGTTTTTCCTC
>NW_018397273.1:222962-223036 GCF_002168275.2 Theobroma umbraticum | reverse complement strand
TCAGGGGCAGTCATTTTTGGGTAATAGATCTTTTGTGGTTCTTTCCAGATCATTTTATTTATCTGTAGGTCTTG
>NW_018397273.1:222704-222933 GCF_002168275.2 Theobroma umbraticum | reverse complement strand
GGGGAGTGTCTTCTACCCTGAGTTCTGAATATTGGCTTTCTAATGTTTCCAATCTACTGTCAATTTCTTGTAAAAATTGGTTTTTTGTTTGCTGGTAATTATGTGGAATTTCAAAGGGTATGAAAGTGGGTTTTGTCTCTTTGTTTTGATTTACTGTGTTGGATATTTGTTGGAGATTTGTTGGATGGTGCAATTTTGTTTCAATTGTTTCTAGTTGTTCTGAAATAGA
>NW_018397273.1:222492-222576 GCF_002168275.2 Theobroma umbraticum | reverse complement strand
AGTGGCTCTTATTCCTATATTTTTGTGAGAATATTGGATTTCTGTAAGAGGAGGGTATTTAGATTCAATTTCTCCTTTATTGGT
>NW_018397273.1:222347-222482 GCF_002168275.2 Theobroma umbraticum | reverse complement strand
GTTGTATGATTTAAGGTGTTTAATTGGAGTTGCTCATATTGTTCAAACCATTCAAAGAAGTCTATTAATACTTTATGTTTCTCCATGAATTGATAATAATTTTGTAGTATTTGATCCTTTTGTGAATCATATATT
>NW_018397273.1:222098-222247 GCF_002168275.2 Theobroma umbraticum | reverse complement strand
TTCTGTGTCTGTTGAAGATTCTAGTAGGATTTCATTTAATTTTTGTTCAATTTCTTTTTGTAAATGAAGTTGATTTATTTTTCGTTTTATCCTATAATATTTAGATATGTGTCCTGCTTTTCCACATTTAAAACATTTTATTGTTCTAT
>NW_018397273.1:221658-221815 GCF_002168275.2 Theobroma umbraticum | reverse complement strand
TTTCATATGGGATTATTCCTTTGTAAATTTCTCTGATTTGGTTTCTAACCTTTTTTCCTAATAATGTTGGAAGGCCAGCTAAGAATTTTTCTTTCCAAAATGATTGGCTATTGTCTGTTCTTTGCATTATTCTTGTCATGAACATGTCTTTATACCA
>NW_018397273.1:221309-221408 GCF_002168275.2 Theobroma umbraticum | reverse complement strand
ATAGGCAATCGCATGGTCTGTGATTTGACCGGTTTGGTTTTGAGTTTTATATACCTTGGAAACCATTGTCATTTATTGAAGAATATTGAGAATGTTGTA
>NW_018397273.1:221189-221299 GCF_002168275.2 Theobroma umbraticum | reverse complement strand
TTTCCAGATCATTTTGTTTATCTGTAGGTTTTGGGTACTTTCTGTTGATGAATCAAACTGTTCATTTGTTGATGAATCAGACTGTTCATTTATATTATTAATATTTGAAT
>NW_018397273.1:220917-221089 GCF_002168275.2 Theobroma umbraticum | reverse complement strand
AGGAAGCATTTTGTAATTATGAGTTTGTATTTGAAGTGTTAATGAATTCAATATGTTTCTATCCTTTAATGAAACCATGAAGTTTGGAAAGCAATTGAAATGTATTGGTCCTCTACAAAGACTTGTTTCTATGGTTCCTAGAAGTGAATCATTAAACTGGAGATGTCTTTTA
>NW_018397273.1:220770-220906 GCF_002168275.2 Theobroma umbraticum | reverse complement strand
AATTAATATTGAGGTATCTAAACCTTCTTTAGTTAATGGTTTTGCTCCTACTTGAATTAACCCATAATGGATGTAATTATAATTTTGATTTTTTAATTTAGTTATTGTTTCTTGATCTAAGAGAGGTATATTTTGA
>NW_018397273.1:220153-220343 GCF_002168275.2 Theobroma umbraticum | reverse complement strand
CAATATGCATGCAATGTCTTTAAAACCAGAACTCAGATAAGAAAATAAATGATATTTTAATTATTAACAATTAATCAATTATTAATTATAAAAATATATTTGACTTAAAATAAAAATATAATTAATTTATTAAATATAATAAACTAATAAAAATATATTTAAATTTTTTTAAATAGTTTAAAATTTTATT
>NW_018397273.1:178097-220092 GCF_002168275.2 Theobroma umbraticum | reverse complement strand
ATACAATAGTTAATTTACCAATAACATATATTGTTTATAAATTGAAAATAATACATCAAATATATACTTAATTATTTTATTAAATAAAATTAAAGGTTTTAGAAAGTAGAATCCGACGTAGAGAAATGAGTCGCCGCATGCAGGATGACTTGGCTGGTGTCTGACTGGCTGCCCTTAATTTGGACCACTATTTGCTTATTTGACCACCAATTCCACATCGTGTTTCTTTTCTTTTTTGTTTTCTTCTTCTTGTCCTTTTCTTTCTATCATCCTTTCCAACTTTCAACAATTACAAAATGGTTACCTTCATCCAAAATAAAATCAATTGCATGTTTCAACAATTCCAAAATGGTCACAATCATCCAAAATAATTAAAATTTAGAGCTTTGCTACAACCGACTAGGTTGATAGCTCAATTAAAACTGACCATTTATTTGATTAATCAAGTTTGTTCCAACCACAATCAAAATCGTCTTATTTCAATCAAATTCAATTGATACAATTAATTTAAATATTTTTTTAAAATATTACCAATATTTATATCATATTTATATATAATATGTTTTAAAATTTTTGGATTAAAGGTCCGTTTGTTTTACTATAAAATATTTTTTAAAAAACATTTTCAAGATTTATACTTAATTGAAAGATAAAAAAATTAATTTTAAATGTAAAATATTTGACGAGTTAACAGGGTTAATCATGAAAAATATTGTACATCCTTTTTAGAGAATAACAAAAATACTTTTATAATAATTTTATGAGTATAAATTTGATGAATATTAATATTTAATTTAAAATATAAAAAATTATTAATATTTATTTTAAAATAATTAATTTAAAATATTAATATTTAAATTATACAATATTATTAAAAATTAAAAAATATTTTTTTAATGAAACCATTCAATATAATTAAAATTTTTATTTATAAATGGAATAAATCTTACTAATAATTATAATAAAAAATATTTCAATGATCATCATTTGATAAAAATACATTAATAATAAATTTAAATCTTACTAATAATTATAATAAAAAATATTTCAATAATTATCATTTAATGAATATATATTTATAAATATAAATTTTTTATATTTCACACAATTGATAAATATTTATATTTTTATAATTATGATAAAAAAGTAATAAGATGAAATTTTTTTAAAAAAATTTATGTGATTAAATGCTTTGGTATGTATCGTTATTGATTTTATCAACAACTTTGCCAAAAGTTGGTTCCTTTTGCATGAATCACAGAATCAGTGGTAGGGACAGGCCAGTGAGTTTGCCCCAATAATTGCCAAAAATTCTTAGCGCCATCAAGAAGATTTCCATAAATGTTAACCATTGGTCCCATCCGTCAAAAATTCTAGGGTTTAACCAATGCACAAAGCTTGGATGAATGATTTGAAAGGGTCAACACAGTTTATCAAATCTGCATTCCAGCAACAAAAGAAAGGTACAAAACAAGGGAGATTTTATTTCGAACTGCAGGAAATTACTAAAACACCAAGTCCCAAACACCAAGTTCCATGAGAATCTTGCAAAGTAAAATTAAGAAAAATAAACATATCTGCTAAAAGATGCTTGCTTGCGCCGCCTAGGAATCTGAAGAGCCTGAACACATTCTACTCGAAATTGGTGTCCTTAAAATGGGATGAGAAGCAAACTAAATTTACAAACTACCCCAAGGTCTAAGACTGCGGTTAGTGCCTGCACTCATAAGATGGTTGCATTTTGCATAGATAAAGGTATTCGAGTCACATTATACCATGGAAGCCTGCGGAATCCAAAAGGACTGCTTTGATTTGCTCGGGCAATACATCCTGGCCTTCCCTGCATTGCTGTTAAACAACAAACGAAAATAATATGAATAATCAATCTCTCGATCCAAATGCTAAACACCTTAAAAACTTCTCTTTTATAGATAACAAACAGAATTCCAGATGAGTTTGTAATGCTTTTCACCAAAAGTCTCCTTGAGATGATTGTACAGCTCCAACTTCCAATTTTTCAAACTTGTCTTTTTATTTAGCATTTGATAAAGCCACACCATTTAATCTGGACTATGGAAACTAAAAAGTTAAGGGGAAAATGTTCTTCAATGTCTTATTGTTTGATCAACATAACCACTTGTAATACTAAATGACAGGTGACCCACAAAAGGTAGTCCTGTCGGTAAGGAGGGGAGTCCCCTTTCCTTGTCGAATCTTGGGGAGCAGTCCCGGAGTAAACTCTTGAATGCTCCAGGCCAATATTGGGGAGTGCGTCCTAAAGATCGCCGAAGAGAGGATTAGGCCAAGCAAACCTGGGGATACCCCTGACCGTGTTAACCAAAAAAAAATAATACTAAATGGTAGATGCTGGGTTGTCTCCTTCAGTTTTCTACATCATGTTTCCCCGGTGGCAATCTTTCCTACCCTTTACCACTTTGTCAATCTGGTCCTGTAATGGCTTCACACTTATCTCAGGAGTAATTCTTTGGTGATCTAAGACCAATAATTACCAACCCTTAGCATTAAATTACCCTTCAGAGGGGAGAGCCAGGAATGGTGAGAAGGCTTAAACAATTCTTGCAACAGAAAGAAAATATGTGAATAAAAAATTGCTTAGCATAGGTCCCACTAAAAACTTATGATTCTGACTTCAATCCATGTGCACAACAGTACAAGGATTCTGTGCTAGATAGTATCCTCCAGAACAGGACAACGGGAAGGGGGTCCTCAATCTCAGGGTTTTGACTCATGGTCTATACCTTTATTTGAACTTGCCCTTTACTAAACTAGTCATGTTTTCAACTACAGTCCAACCTAGCAAACATACAGAAAAGTTTAACTTAATTCCTTCTATAAAGGCCCATCTCTTTGTAGTTCACAACAAAGAACTCTTTTTGGGGCCTTGGATTTCGCAATGAGTTGGCTTGGCTTGGAATCATCAGAATTGTTACACAGATGTTAAGTTACATGAAGAGAAGAACATATATAATCTGCTGTATAGACATGCAAATTAAAATTGATCTTTATACGGAAATCACCAGTAGCAGATCGCAAAGACAAGAAGACAAGAAAGAATTGCACCTCAGCTCGGAAAACATCTAGTGCAAACCCATTGAAACAGCTGATTACAGCTTGCTGTATATCCAACCCAAGGTTGTCCAGAGCTCTCATAGTGGAGAGCAAGAGACCAGGTCTGCGAGCACAAAACATGTGAATGTTGACAGCCCTTCCTTCCCTGACCCTAACCTCCACCTGCAAATGCAGAAATAGAAATGTAAAAGTTAAGGGTTACTTCAGTTATTGCTCAAAACACTTAGGAAAAATGTATGGTCTGTCACAAGCTACATTGACACAACCTGCTGAGAGTTTTGTGCAAGTATATAGGTATATATATCTTGTCTCATGTCTGACATGAGTTCTACATCCCAATGCAAAGAAATAAAAGCCCAGCATGTAAATATGAAGAACAATGTTGACCAGGGAAAAAACAATTATCACACTTCATAACCAACAAGCAGCTCTTGCGTGTTTATAAGCAGAAGACAAGAAAAGGATCAATAATATGAAAAGAAACAAAAAGATTAAGTGAAAACTCCAGCCCCCTCAATCTATGATATTTATCCAATATAGTGTATTCAAAGTTTCATGATAAGGTCCATCAACAAACTCAAAACCAACCACGTTTGATGAGCACATGTTCTATATAAAAAATGGATGAAACATTGGACCCCATTGTTCATGCAAGTACATACACAAGAACTCACTTATTCTGTAGGTTTAACAGGGCACTTTTACTTTCTAAAATCAACTTTAAACACAAATCAATAGAAAGTCTTCCAGTCCATAGCCTAATATAGAAATTATTATAGCTTTACGCAACATGCTAACTTGACGAGAACTTATTTGTCATGTTGATAACATGCAAGTCACCATCAGACAAGAATGCACAGGCATTCATGTTTTGCTCCTTTCACCTTCAAGATTTTCAAAACCATCAGGCATGTCAAATCTTTTGCCTAGTAGGTAAAAGGACTTATGATATCAGTTTCTCAAATAAATCAACAATTTTAGAGAATCAAGCAAATTACTAGGGAAAAAGTTAGTCAATTTTTAAGTCAAAAGTTAACCTTTGCAGGCTGACTTTTAGGGCTGGGCAACGAGCTTGGGCATAGTTCTTCCTTGACACGACATGGAAGGGTAGGCGGGGTGGGTGTCAACGGGTGGAAGCTTGAAGATGGTGGCATCGAAGAGCCAGGTGGGGCGGATTCAAGTTCGTTATGGAGATCGTTGATCCTTTGTAGAAGCTCCTTTAAGTAATCAATGGCGTCCCCAAGTATGGAAGCCCTATCCATCTGTAACATAATAAGCACAATGAGTGGCTGTCAATGTTATCAAACTCTCACCATCTATAACATGCATGTTATCAAACTCTCACTAGAAATTGGTGACATAGCATCATTCAAGAGCCAAAATTAAATGCCATAACTCAAAATTCTAACTTTGTATACTTATAACATGAACAAACCAAAAAGACACAGTGAGAGAAGGATAGAAAATACTAGTTTAAGATAAATAAATTCCTTTGAATTTTCAAATATAAGATACCTTGCTAATCTTAGGCACAACAGACCTAAGCATGTAAAGCCTATCGTTGAGCTTCTTCCTCCTCCGCCTCTCGGCCATCAGATTTTTCGCCGGCATCCCTTTCTTCTTCCCCTTCTGATCCCCACCACCAGTGACCGTACTAGTTGCATTTGAATTGCAACCACCATTCTTCACACTCTCCTCCACTTTGCAATCATCATTCCTCTCATCAGAATCATAATTTAAACCCGACACATCGATGCTGGCTTCCTCAATGTCCCCCTCCTCATGCCGCTTCCTCTTTCCGTCCGACGCTTCCCCTCCAAATCTCAGTCCTGAAACATCCAAATTCCCCAATTTTTCAGCTCCACCAGAACCCTGCCGCATCGCTGCTCGCTTCTGAAACAAAGTTGGTTGAGCACCAACTGAAGGGAAAACGTCGAGAGGCTTCAAAATCTTTGCTCTGTTCATAAACAGAGCATTCCCTGATCCATCAAAACCCTCAAAACTACCAGCACTAAACCCACCACTCAAAGCAGAAGCATTGTCAGTTCCTGTGAACAGCCTTGTACCTTGAAACTCGGAGCTCGAACTGAACTCAGGAGTACCCATTTGAGTCTGAGGAAAACCCATCAAATTCGGGGTTTGATTCGGCTGAAAATGACCGAGAAAGGCCGTTTCGGAGGCGAAATCGAAGGCATTATCAAAAGGGTTGCTGCAGGAAACATTGAGAAGAGAAGAGAAGCATGATTTTGGAGGCAAGAAAGGGTGTGACTGTGAAGGGTCAAGGGTGAAGGTCTGTGAGGGAGAACAAGAAGCCGAGGAGTCAATTGGCTGGTGAAGAAGGGGATTGTTATCAACCTGGGAGGAGCAGAAACCAAGCTCTCTGATTTGAAGATCCTGGTTCATGTACCAATCAGTATCAAGCATGGATTTGAAGGTGGAAAGACAAGCACCCGACATAGTCAAGTCCTCTTCTTTAGTCTCTATTTCGTTATTGCTGTTACTGTTGTAGTTGTTGTTTCTGGTCCAAGAAGAAACTGCATCTTCTTCCTCTTCTCCATCCATCCAAACGATGCCGTTAGCTCCAAGGACCATCTCTCTCACTCCCAAGCTCTCAGCTTTTTCTCCTTTTCAGTATGGAAGAAAGAGAACAAGAAAGGCAGTTACAGGGGAAGAAGAATTGAGAATTGAGACAGAGGAAGCAGAGAAAAGTGAAGTAGCTTTTCAGCAGAGCATCATATTTTTCGGGGAAAGAAAGAGATGGATTCCAAGTTTGAACGTTATGAATGTACTGAACTCAACTGAGGCAAATGAATGGAGACCGCTCTGCGGTTTATCTATGGGTATGTCTTTTCCTTTTCTTTTCTTTTTTTTAACTTTGGATTTTTTTAATATATCTATATTTGAGTTATTATTAATTTTTCGAACATTGAAATCTCTTTACTCCATTTTAGCTTAAGGTGATTACCATTTTAACATGTTTATAAAGAAAATTATTATTTTAATTTCTATTAAATTGACACGTTTTAGATTGAGTACATAGTTGAAATACGAACTATAATCAAATATACAAATTGATTTATAACAAGAAAATGTTACAACAAATAAAACGAATAATAAAAGTGATAATAAAAAAAATCATATCAGAATTTAAAATAATGAATATAGTGATAAATGATAAATTTATACATATAAAATAAAAAGTATGAAAGTATAAGAATTAAGTTAAGAATACGTATGAACATTTGGTTTATTGATTAATGTATAATTCTCTGTTTAAAAAGTAAAATTTAAATTTTTTCTATTTTAATTATATATAATTATATATAAATTAAGTTAAAAGGAGGAGAAGACGGCAGAGGAAATTGCAAAGAGGATTATTAAGGCCGGGTTTGTAAACCTGGTAAAAGAATCTCGAATGAGTTGTCAAAACTCCGTATGTACAAGTTGGATGCTATAATCAATGCAATGTGACCACTCATAAGTTATTATGGCATTTTTCGATAAATTTGTTAAGGTTATGACAGTGAGTATTGTAATAGATATATCTATATATAAAAATTACCGAATCAAACTTTCTTAAATATTGTAAGAGACTATTTTGCTTTGGGGTTCATTCCATTGCTTTAACCTTGTGTTCCATACAATAATATAATTTTTTGTAAGATTGCCTTACATAATATCGAGAAAGATAGTACATATTAGTAGTTAAAATCAATCTTCTATTATAGCCAACATATGAATGTGTAACAGTATAATTAACTCTTTTAAGTCTTATAAGCCAAGAAATAATAATTGGAGAAAACATTAATTAAAATAGTTGGCTAATATAGCTGGTCAAGGATCCTTTGATTAGAAAGTTGAAATTTCTATCTCCCTTTACCTATATTTTTTGGTTTTACCTTATTAATCAAAGCAGCTAGCAGCCAAATCTGGAATTAGACAAGGTCAAGCAACAAAGCAAACTCAATGTTTACTCACAAAGAAGCCTTGTTACCCATTACTAATTTAAAGATGCATGAATCTTGAATCATTCAAGTCACTTTATTACAAAAAAAAAAAACAATAATCTACAATAAATTTGACTTAATGTTGTATATCTCTAAAAAGTGTTATTAAAAGATATTTTAATATTTTACTACATAAAATGATATGTTATTTGAAGAAGTGTAATTAAAATCCAAATTATAATAAAAAAAATTAAAAAGAGATCTTTCCTAATAATTGTTATATTACTACTATATTTTTGAAGGAAATTGAGTTCGAATTCTGTAGGTTCTCTCCCCTCTAAAAAGTCTTTATAGGTTAAATATTCCTAAATCCATAATTGACCTAAACTTTTAAACAATGAATAATTATTTAATAATTTCAAATTCAATTTTTTGTTCCTTTCCAAACCTAAATTTATGATAGGCTTGTTAAATGGAACAAAAACAGTTCAATGATAGGTCCTCTCTATTTAATGAAATCACAAACTACATGTTACTTCCTACTTCTTTTTCAATGCCCCCCAGTATCTCTCAGAAACATATATCTGACATGCCAATTGAATCATTCATGAGAGAGAGAATATCAGGGCTGTGAAAAAGGGACCAGAAAGAGAAGTTTGAAGCACATCTATCAGGAGATTGGTAGATTCATAACCCACCACACATTGATTCTAACCCAAATATGTTCTTCTTAATTTTCTAGCAGAGGTCAAGTTGTAGCTTTTTTTTATAATTAAAGAATAGGAATTTGAATTTTACTTTTTAAGTGAAGAGATTATATATTAATTAATAAATTAAATACTCAAATATTTAACTAAATTGTAACTTAATCACATTGCATGTGGTCACAAGTGAGATGAGATCTCTTTCCAAAGTCCCATTCAAATTGCACGATGGGGTTTCCCTTCTTCCCTCCCTCTGGTTTTTCTCCCATTCAAATAGCAAACCCATTTGCCATTTTCTCCATGCAACACCTTTGGAATAAATTTTTCAAAGGGAACCCCAAGTTTCTCGTGATCTCCTTTCCACTCACCGCACCTACTCTCCAATCAAATCCCGGCCTCCCCTTTCACCTTTTTTGTTTTTCCAACTTCCCTCTTGTTATTATATATAATTCAAATCTCTCTCTCCATTTTTACACTTGTCTCGCTCTCTATTTGTCTAGAGATTGACGATTTTGAGTTAACTTCGATTTTGGGTTAGCACAACGAAACTGACTGCAGCGTTTTCTCTGCTTTGCTATTTGCCAAACTATACTGAAATCTGTACTAGAGTCGAGACGAGAGGGGAAGCGGGGAAAGCGAAGCAGAGTTCCAACTTTCAAACAAGTTCTCTCTTTCACGTGAGAGACTAGGATTATGATAACCTGGATAATAACATGAAAAGAAACACGTGGCAAACATGCAACTAATCAAGAGAACTGACTAATCAAACCCGTGGGTCCTACGGCTTCCATGCAAGGCCAAGATCACAGTTCTACCCGCCCGCCCTTTGTTTTTTAACTAGGCGGTTTGCAACTTTGCCCTTCCCCCGACATGTGAACTTGACGACCATGTGGTGATGGCTGATGGCTACCTCCCTGTAAAGTTTTCAAAGCTTTATTTCTTGCACAAATGTTAGATAGAAGAGAAGACGGTTTCCGATGTCGAAAGACCAGGAACTACTCCACCCCCTAAGCTAGCTAGCTAGCTAGGTTAAGATGTGTAGTTTTTCGTTTAAAGAAGTTTTTCTGTTCATTTTATCATAACCAGCATTTTAGATAACCAAAATCTCCTATTGTCCATGTGAATGAACTAATAATAAATTGAACCCATTGCTAGTAACACGTAGAAGAAGATTTGATGCTTTCATAATTCCATCGAGGGATGATGAGTAACAAATACTACATATATGTGATCGGAATTCTTTTAGACTTATTCTTAACTATTATTCATCTTATCGGAAGTTAACATTTTACACGATTAAATCAATTCTTTATAATAAAGAAAGAAGGTTTTGATACTTTATAATTCCATTGATGTGACGAGTAATTAATAATATATATGTGATCCGATTTAATTTAGAATGATAGCATGTTTTTACCCATAAAAAAAAGGAGTATTCCCCCATAGATCGCCATGGGTTAAAAGGTATCGAGTCGATGACAGGTTATCTAGACAGGACCATACCAAAACCGTGGGACCTAGTGATATTAATAGTAAAATATAGATCTGTTAGCTCAGAAAGTTTGTAATCTACATTCTTCAATTATCCCCATGCCTATTGGCTAGTACAAGATGATGATTGTCTTGGATATTCCAAATCTCTTTGAAGTATTTCATCTAATCCTTGTCTCTTCAAATTCATGAATATTATTCGACAATATAAGAGTACCAACCAAGTAAATATAAGCAAGTAAATTAGTAAAAATAAAATAAAAATGGTGCATCCCGATTACACATACATGCTTATATATATATATATATATATATATATATATCAAAAAACAATGTCATTAAAGAGTTTTGAACCTTTTGATTTGGTACTTGTAATGTTACAACAAATTTGATTTAGTCTTAATATAAATGTGTTATTAAAAATATTTTTAGTAACGTCATTTGTATATTTTTTATGACAATATTTTCATAGATTTCATTGCATTATACAAATTTTGAACAATATTAAAAATAAAATTTAGTTATGAAGATTATATATGTTACGAATTCCACATCAATAATAAATGAAAATGATTATGAACTTATAATTAATAAGGATTTTTTTTGTCATTTGATAAATATGTTTTGTGAGTTGAAAATGTGAATTCCTAACACATCAATAACATTTTATAATAAATGTTTAATGTCCAAGTTTATTGTAAACTGCCGACCAGTTGAAAAATTCAATTATTTTATTACAAATTCAATGAATTTGTAGCCATTTGGAGTAAGATGGGAGGGGGAGGCACACCAACAATCCTGTAGAGTGGCTTATGGCTACAAATATGGTTTCAAGGTATTTGGTGGGCAAGGCCATTAATACTTTGGTTGAGCCTCTCGTGAGTAAATAAAATGCAGAGAACTAACTTGTGTTTCCTTTTTTATTTTCAATAAATAAAGGGTTTCTGTACTTGAGCATTCAATTTATGAACAAAAATGTATTTGAATTTTTAGAATTTTCCTTCATTGACGTCTTTCCTTGAGTAGATTTCGCCACCTTTAGAAACTTTAGTTGTCTGGCTAGCTGTCGCTACCTCTAGCATGTATGCAACTTATTCTCCTTAATTATAGATTATGATCATTGACTAATTGCTATAATTAATTCCTAATTCCTTAATCTACGGCATAACTAATGCCTTTACATTAGACAGCAATTTATCGTAAACATTTATTTCCTTAATTTGTATTGCCATCACAACTTGTATTTAAACACAACATGCTTATCAATAAAATCATCAGAGAGAGTATACAAACTCTTCATATATATATATTTATTAAATATTTCTCTCTTGAGATTAGTTATATATTAAAGAGATAAGATTCAAGATCATTCCAAGGCAAGCTTCGGAAAATCTACTAACAATTTATCTAGACCTTCTCCGAATCATATTATCAAGGTCTAAATATTAAAAATGTCCATGAATTATGTCAATTTATGCAATTAAATTTCTACTTTTGTATTATAAATGTTTAATTTTAATAAAAAATTAATAATTATCAAATTTAATATCATGTGACATATAATGTGGTTTGATGAATAATCAAACGTCAATTAATGCAACAACTTATTTTATATACCCACATATACAAGAAAGCTATGATGTAACCACATGACCATGTAGATAAAAAGTTATTAGAAGGTCATGAAATGTGTCGCGTAGACAAAAAAAACAGTTGATATTAGGTTCGGTTGTTGTTAATTTTTCACAAAGATTAAAGGGTTAGTATAATTACAAATCAAAAGGTAAAGACTTGTTTAAATACAACAAAAGAATATAATTTAGTTATATAAATAAACATAATTCAGAGGGTCTGTTTAGCATTAAAACCAATTATAAATGTATCAACTGGCTGAGTTCTACTGCATGGGCTTCCTCGGTTACCCAAGGGTGCTCATTAGGGTGATTGGAAGAAGGATGATGAGTCGGTGTCTAGATCGCTTAGCCCATCCCACTTATAAGTAAAAGGGTGGTGTAATCTTAGTGTTGCATGTTTAATTTAAGAAAAAAGAGGCCCAAGTGCTCCCAAGAAATACTTCCAACAGAAATTTAATACAAAAGAAAACCATTAGTTATCGTGACAGTTGAGCCAAAGCAGACTTATTTTGTGCATGAAGTTCGGAATAGTTAATACCACGGGAATGCAATGCAAATCCCTTGCAGCCATCCTGAGTTCCCTCGATTTCAAAATCATGTCATCTGTCTAATATACTAAAAAAAAATTGATTCGCTCTTTGCTTATGCTAATTAGTATTAGCAATTGATAAGGAAATCCACATAAACAAACAGGAGAAAAGAAAAATGGGTACTCGGATGTCCTCTTTGTTTGGGGATAGAGAAGCAGGAATTCTCGCCCCTCCACCTCCATAATGCTGGCAAAGCTATACTATTCTCTGATTTTTTCTGTTGCTGATTTATTGGATAGTTTACTTATTATTTTGTTTCTCTTCCAATGAGTGTGATAGTCCAAGTTTGGGATATTGGATGTGGTAGTCCAAGCTTGCAGGAGATTTTTTTTTTTTTTATCGATGGAGGAGAACCCAAAGTTTCAAAAGTAATATATGAATTAATCTACCTTCTCTTTAAATGGTCATTATCCTTTTTTGTTTTGTTTTTTGAATCAAGTTGAGAAATTGAATTTCACATGAATATAATATATATATATATATATATATATATATATAGTGGGAAATGAAATAGTCTATTCTCCCCGACTAAACATGTCAGTATAGATTTTCCAGCATGCCATCGGTAACATTTATGCTTGTAATTTTGTTAATGGAAAACTACCAGGGCAGATATGCCTTTTCTTGTTTAGATTTTCCCTTAATTTCTTCTGCTATTTCAGTTTCAGTACCTCCATTCCGTTGCGTATTATAACTTTTCAATATAAAAGAAAAAAACCCTCAATCCAAATCAAAGCGGAGCTAATTGATTTTGATGATCAAAGAAGAAAGCAAAATCACAACAAGTATGATATATCAGACAAGCTGGTCAGGGAGAAGGGAACCTAAGGTTCTTGAAGCTGGTGAACCCTCCATCAACAACCAAGTTATGACCTGATACGTACTTTGCTTCATCCGAGGCCAAGTACAGTGCAGCCTTCGCCACATCTATGTCCTCGCCATTTTGGCTCCATTCAGCTCCCTAGCCCATTGATATCTCGATTACCTTCTCTAGGGAGCACCTGGTAAATCTGGGCTATTTGATTTATCGTCATTGGAGTTGGGATGGGAGCTGGTGAAATGCAGTTGATCCTCACCCCACTTCGGCATAACTCACTGGCTACAGACTTGACAATTCCAGGAATTGTGAATTTTGCTACTGTGTATGGATGGGGACCCAGCCCACCCATCAGGCCACTAATGCTCGATGTGCAAAGAATGGAGCCCGAGGCAGCGGGAACCATCACTCGGGCTGCATGCTTTATCCCCGCGATCATGCCTCGCACGTTGATCCGCACTACCCTGTCAAATTCATCCAGGTCGAGGTCCACATGCTGGGGGGAACACCTGGCCTGCTACACCGGCGTTGTTGAACATTATATCAAGTTTTCCATGACGGGCCATGGCAAGTTCTACAGCTTCTGCCACTTGGGACTCCATGGCCACATCACATTGCACAAATTGAGCTGCAGGGCCCAGGTCATCGGCAGCTTGCGGGCCTGTTTGAGAATCGATGTCTGCAATGATGACCTGGGCACCATTTTTTATGAACTCGAAGGCGGTGGCCTTGCCAAGCCCACTTGCACCCCTGTATCAAGGCTACTTTGCCTTCCAACCTGCTTTTTCTTTTTTTTGCAAGAAAGCAAGCAGAGACATTCACCGTAAGCAAAAAGGGCAAATGAGGGACGAAAGACAAGACCGGTCATTGTCTTGTTTGAACAAAGAGGCAGCTGGATATATTGGAAAAAACGAATGTTCATAATGATGACAATGCCCATCAACTTAGCCATGTCCAATCAAATAATTCTTTATGTTTGACAAACATTTGAATGGACCACACTTTTCCCATGATCACAATAAAGAAATTGAAGGATTAACAAAAATGTTGCTGTGATCTGTTTTGTCATGTTAATGAAATGAATAAAACAAACCCAACCCTAAAATCTGGCAGATCTTCAGCTTGCATGTGTAGCGTTACATTAATTTTTCTGTGTCTTTGAGACGTTTCATAAAAAAAATATTTTCAGAAAACAGGGTTTGCTAGCCTAGATCTAGGGGAGAAGGCATGGGAAAGATTAGAACAAAATAATATATGATAAATCGATCGTGTGAGTAAATTGCACAACGAAAGGGGAAAGAAAACTAATGAAAGAAGAAAGAGATGAGAATTGAGAAGGTAGCATAAAAGTGAATAGGTTAAACTTAGTTACTACTGTTATTGAGCTAAAAAAAGATTAACAAGATAAAGTCATAATCAACTAGAAATGGAAAACAGATATTGTTTGTAATGATTACTTCCTTCTTCATTAAAAAACTAAAAAAAGTTTCAACACTAATCAAGTGATAACGGGCAATTTAATCATTGGTGAGATTCAGAATGCTTGAAAATTTGCTTCTAAATTCAAGTGGAAAACATGTTTCTGCTCAGAATTAGCACTCAGCAGCAGCTTTTTGGTGGAAGATTTTGAAAGAAATGAAGAAGAAGAAGAAGAAGAAGATGGTTTGATGGGAAATTATATGGAAGCTGAACCACCTGAACTTGCCAATCTCTTTAGTCATTAAACAAATGAAAGGCAAGGTGCACTAGTCTTATGCCAGTGTTGTACAAAAGGAAAATCAAGTTCATCGCCATAACTATTTAGACCTACACTTTCAGGGAAACCGTCAGAATTCAGAAGCTCTTTTTATGTTGTCTTATCAGGAAAATTCAGATTTAGCCCTCGAGAGTCCATCCCCTACCACTAGCAAAAAAAAAAAAAAAAGGGAATCCAAGCAGCTGAAAATCATAACCACTCGATGAGCTTACCTCCCGCCAGAACCATCTACAGAGTAAAATCTGACTTGCTTACTGGTAACAAACTTGAACTGCCTGGATTAGTCAAAGAAACAGAATCAACAGAGTTGCTGTAAACATAGATGATGGCAAATTAGGAGAGAAAGAAAGCTAATGTTGAAGATATAAAAAAGAATACCTGGCTAAGGATCTAAGCATGTCGATGGGAAAGCACTGAAAAGTGGAAACAAGAGCAGTGTAAAATAGGCTTGAATGGGACTATACCTCAGAAAAGATCAGTGATGAAGAAGGAGATCAGGCAGGAAATTTATTGGTGGAGAAGGAAGAAAACGTTGCAGCTGATGGAAACTGACACACATTCCCATGCAGAGGAGAGGAGCCCCTGAACATGACTCATAGCACTCATGACCTGTCCTATTTAATGATCATTTGTAATCAAAACAGAAGGGTAAGGAAGTTGTTAACTACTACTAGCAATACTATTCTTAGTTTTATTTTTGATTCTTTTTTTACCAGGAAGTAGCTCAGTCTTTTGGTGCTTTTATTTCTTCTTGAGAGAATGTAGATAGGGATAAGAATTACACCCTTTTAAGTGGGAAAATAAAAATAAAAAAAAACAAAGAAGAGGCTGAAGTTTTCAAAGTACTCTTGCTTTTCTCTCTGGGGGCAATGAACCCTTTTCTTTTCAGAAAAGAAGAAGAAAAAAAATGGTGATACTTTGCTTACCGAAAAGGAAAAAACACACATGAAAAGGAAAAAAGATCTTGTGCTTGACTTTCAATCTTACAACTATTAGTACTTAGTACTAATGAAATTACTTTTTGTCTTAATTTTTGAGGAATTAACAAGAAGAAGAAAGGAAATGTCTTTAGCTCTGTGAATTTTCTTCTATGTTTCTATCAAATAGAGCTCAAAAGTCAAAAGTGAAGAACCTTTTCCTAGCAAAACACTAAAAAACAAGGGGTTTAAGTACCCTAAAAACCCTTAAATTATATTCATTAACATAATTAAATTTTTATTATTTTATTATATTTAAATAAAGAGTAAATTCTTAATTTTTAGAAAAAAATAATTATTGTCAAATTTAATATTAATTGATATCTTTCATCTACTTAACATATGATATGATAAGATAATTGATATAGTTGCGTGATGATAGACATAACCCCATAATAATTAATATGAAATGAGTCATACTATCATGTCATCAAGTTATGCTAATAAGAAAATATCAATTAATTCTAAAATTGACAATTATTAATTTTTGTTAAAATTAAAAATAGCAGCAATAAATGACTTACTTTTTTATTATTTAAATTTAAAAATTAAGCAGCTTAAAAAACAGGATTCAAATTCTCCCTCCAAGCTTGAAAATTAAGCATTGGGTTGCCCTCATTTCAAATGTCCTAATGAAGGAAAATATAAGAAAACTAATGGAAGCATCAGCAGTGTCATAAAATATCCAACAAGATTCCACAACTTGAGTTAGCAACAAATTGATCATTCCAATTGAGATAACAGTATTTTATAATTATAAACATTAATTTTTTTTTCTTTGCCACAAGGAAGAACCAAGCCAGCTGTAGCACAGTAGAAGTGAAATTGATCTAAATAATACTATATATATATATATATATATATTTGTGTGGAAGAGAATATGATCAGAAAGATTTGGATTCTCACGCTAAGACTGCTGGACCGACCGACCATTCATTTCAAATTATATACCTTTGTTTCCCTTTCAAACAAGATGATTAAACTTTGAAGGAAAAGCTTAACCTTTTCAAAAGACTAGCCTACAGTCTATTTGACTTATAGCAACTTCTTCCCCTTTTGCATATTCTATTACTAGCACAGTTTATTTTCTAGGAAAAACAAATGCAAAATCGAAAGGGGAAATTGGGAATTGCATTTCATACATAGGTTTTCATTCTGCTGATGATCAGATCCTTTCTTTCATTAGGTTCTATCAGGCAAAACACACAACATTTTTCAATAAAAATAATTCTCTGGAAATATTCCAACGAGTTTTTGACGAAAAATTTTGTTGAAAATTATTTTATTTCTTTTTTAATTCACTTTAAATATTCTTTTTCACAATCATATGATCTAATAATGGTTACTATATAGTAGCAAGAAAATTCAAGTCAACTCTTTAATTATATTGGCACACAGTAATATGTATACCTAGTAACGGATACTACTATTATTATTTCGCTTTGAATTTCAATATTTCATTTATCATTCTAGAGGGCTTTTTTATGTGCTCAGCTCTAGCTATATATGCAGGTCTAAATTCCCAAATATTCAAGAAATTAAACACCTAATTTTTTATCCTTAATTTCTCATAGAATAAGGAAAAAGGAAGAAAAATAAGGAGTAGTTACATATGGAAAAAGATGATATGTACATTGTAATATTTGAATTAAGATTAATAAAATTCATTGCCATCTGTAATATAGGATGTTAAGTATAGGGGTCACAATGAGTATTTTATAAAAGTCTTTTTTTTTTAAAAAAAGTATGTTATAATCAAATACTCTACACTATTTGAATACTGTAGGATTTGAGTAATAAAATTGTTACCTGTCATGTGTTTGAGCAGTGAATATAAGATACTTATTATTTGAATTTGATTATGAATAATAATTTTTAATATTATAAAACTATTTTTTTAACTAATTACTTGCTAAAATTCATTGTTGGTTTTACATATGATTTGAATTTGGATTTTTTTAAGTATTAACAATTAATTTTAGATATCAAGTGTTGATTTTTTATTAGACTCGAATAGAGCACAAATAGTTAAATTTTATTTGGATTTGAATACTTTCAAATTATCGAGTGTCCTACTCATAACAATTGATAGATAAACAATCCACAATATCATTATGTTGCACGGGGCACCATCCGCATGCTTGTTGCTTGATCAAAGTAAACCAAGAGTAAATTAAAATTCATGACAAATTTGCTTCTCCCACATATCTACTTTAATGATCTTTAGATTAAATGTAAAAATGATATTAAATATTTAATTTATTAATTGATGTATAATTTTCTATTTAAATAAATAAAAGTTTACATCTCTTACATCAAATAAAAAAAATGTAAAAGTAACATCAAGGGAGGGTTTAAGGCTTAATTAATTTGCAGTGGTGGTGGGTCTCAAATCCCAAAGTGCTGAAGCCTGTTGGTGGTGTCAACGGCTATTACCCAGAGACTTAAAAAAAAGGGGAAAAGAAGAGAAATTTGCAGAAGAAATCATGGAAAGAGAATTATAGTATTAGCACAAGTTGCAGTGATGCAGGGGAAAAATTATTGGGTCATTAAAGGAATAAGAGGGTTGTCATCTTATTAAGATTGTGGAGACAACCGTCAGACAACTTTATCATCTTACAACCTGTACTGTCTCTTGTCTCTTAATTACATTTGCTAATTAATAATTAACCTCAACGTGTTTGTTATTAACAAACGACTTCACCCATTCTACTACTAATGTTTTATTCTGCAGTGGTCCTTGGTCCTTTTCTAAATGTGCATGCAGCGTGGGCAGTTCCTATTTTAAACACGGAAAACTTTATTTATATCTTAATATAATATTTAAAAAAAATTATCAAAATACTTTCGATTTAAAAATATTTTTATAATTTTATTAAATAAAATTAACAGTATTATCCTCGGTATGAGCACGTAATTTACCCACAAAATACTATGATTTCATGCGAGGTGAAGCTTTGGATTAGTGACCAAGCTAAAGTTGTGCATGCATGACACTATAATGAATTCAATTGTCTCATGATTGTCTTGTGCCATACGTGAGTAATTCGAATAATTAGCATGTGTTTATACCATACATTAAAAGGAATTCCCTATCCTGTTGATAATGATGTCCAATAATAACAGCCAAACTCTTCTCTTTCTTCTCTTTTTCAGCCTGGAAATGAAGCTTGAAACCATTGTTTCTCTGCTTGAATTGATTGTGCCGGCCAGGCTTGGAGAAACTCTCACAGTCACAAGTGATATTGAGATGGGCCTAATTCAGGGGCAGAGAGGGTTGTGTTGTCATAACGGGGGCAGGCCCCTCCAAAATTTTAAAAATAGTTTATATATTATATATTTAAAACATTAATTCATATCAATTTTTTTTTTAAAAAATAACATTAATTCATATCATAATAGATATGGAAAATATTTAGCTTCCAAAAATTTTAAAATATTTTATGTATTATACATTTTAAATATTCATTAATATCATCATTATGAGAATAGATAAGAAAAATATTTAATTTTCTTACTCTTGAAAACCTGAAAGAAAGAAGACAGAAGTTTGTGGTATGGACTATAGTATATTATCATGACTTCTTTTAATTTTTCTTGCTTAATGTTTTATGTATGGTTTCTCACATGGATCCATGTGCAGATGCGCAGTACTTACTAGGACATATCCAATCAATGGCTGCTAACCTACAGTGTTCAAGTCTGACACTTGGTTGCTCATAAATGGAATACCAACCCCCGGACTTCATCTATTCTCCAGGAACTAGATTCATGCTATGCAACACCAACATAACTTTCTTTCTACTATTCCACTTTGATTTTTTCGTTTGACCTTTTTATCCAAAATGACAATAGATAAGGTACAGGCTAATTTTTAAGTACTTTATCCCAAACTCTATAAATTGATAGGTTCTTTGAATCTTCTAAGTGTCAAATTAAGGTTTAAAATTATTATATGAATTTGTATTTGAGAATATCTTAGAAATTATATGTTAAAATACTCAAACATGTTAAAATATTGATTCAAAAATAAATTTAAAATCAATTTTTATATTTATTATTAATAGTAATAAACAAAAATAATATACAAAATATTAAATTTAATATTACAAATTATTATTTATAATCCTTAACAGACGATCTTTCCCTTTAGAGCACGAAATGTCTTGGATGGATCAGGATTGGGAGATTGTCTTTTATCATCTGGCCCTATATGATGAACTTTAAACAAACCAGGCTAGTGTTATTATGCCCTTCGTAGACATGCATTTGGAGCCATCAACCATTTTTAATAAACCCTTGGGCTTTCTTCTCTGTCCAGGGAGATCCAAAGAAGCTGAAATCTGTCCCAAAGTCCAAACATTGTAGCAGCGCCAGTGCATTACAAGGTAAGTGTTGAATGTTGATGGTCAACTTACTTGATTGCTGTGAAGGGTATATTGGCACTAATGTAACATTAATGATTAAACACTTGTAGGAAACCTAGGGGACAAAAACAGGGAGGAGAAGACTCATCTCCAGCTTGTTTGCAATTAATATACAACACATGAGTTACTAATAATCATGAACTCTTTGGAAGCAGCACCCAAATTTGAACGAAAAGTGGAAAAATTGCAAAGGGAACTGCAGGCAACAATCTTGGGAAGTGACGAGGCAGCCAATGCTGGTGGAAAATTCCAGAGAGAACAGCAAGCAACAATCTTGGGAAGTGATGAGGCAGCCAATGCTGCGTTGAATTTAGTAACATCCTACAACATGGGCTCCAGGTTGTGGTATAAAAGTGCAGCCAAGATGACTACGGTTCCCACCCAAATTCCACAAGTTGATGTTTTCTTTTCTAGCATATAGATACATATAGAAGAAGAGAGAACAGTTGGAGTTGATATGGAGAAGCTTGAGCAGTAACAATATGTTAAGTTGGAAATCCTGAACAAATACGCAACTGATTTGACTAAAATGGCACAGGAGGTATAACCAATACTTCTCCTGTTGGTTCTAAATTGTTAAATAGAAACTGTTCGTTTACATTTATAAGTTGGTGTTCCGTTATTTAAAACTGTCAATTTCTAGTTAAGGGCAAATGAGGTGACAATGGCTGGGTTCTAATTTTTCAGGATAAGTTGGATCCTCTAGTAGGAAGGCTGAAACAATGAGGTGACAATACTTCTCCAGATATTTTCTATTGATATGGGGCGTCTTATTGCTGGAGCATCTAATCGTGGGGTATTTGAGGAAAGATTAACAATGCTTATTGATGAAGTAAAACAAAGTGAAGGTGCCATCATTCTCTTTATTGATGAAGTCCATACACTAATCGGAGCTGGTGCTGGAGGCCAAGGCCTTGACGCTGCAAACATCTTGAAGCCAGCTCTTGCGAGAGGGGAGCTAAAAGTAGTTTATCTGTTTAAGTTTTTATACATACTACAAAGTTTTAGATTTTAGTCCCTCTTTTAACTTAGGTATTTTTGCTGGTGTAGTGTATTGGTGCCACAACCCTAGATGAATACAGAAAATACATAGAGAAAGATGCAGCTCTGAAAAGGCGATTCCAGCCAGTGGAAGTGCCTGAACCATCTGTAACTGAAACAATACATATATTAAAAGGTTTAAGCAAAAAAACATGAAGCTTACCACAATGTCATCTACGAAGAAAATGCTTTGATTGCTACGGCACAGTTTTCCCATCAATATATCAGGTTAGAATACCACAATTCATGTTTATGATTCAGTTTAATTACATCTTCTCTGATGCTTCTCTGCTTCTAAATATTTCAGTGAAAGATTTCTGCCTGATAAGGCAATAGACCTTATTGATGAGGCTGGAGCTAGAGTTCAGCTTTGTCAAGCGCATAAACCACAAAGATCTCAGATTTTGACAGAATATAGTATACAAGAAATTGTTGCTTCGTGGACAGGAATTCCTGTCGAGAAACTTTCTTCCGAAGAGATTCTTAAGCTATTGAATATGGAGAGTACTTTGCAAAAGCGAATTATAGGACAGCATGAAGCTGTTGAAGGAATCAGTCGTGCCATACGCCGTGCTAGAATTGGTGTGAGAGACCCTTCACTCCCCATAGCAACCTTCTTGTTCACCGGTCCTACAGGGGTGGGAAAAACAGAAATGGCTAAAGCTTTGGCAGATGAATATTATCGCTTCAAAGAAGCAATGATCAGGGTGGATATGAGTGAATACATGGAGATGCATACGGTTTCAAAGTTTTTCGGTTCTCCACCTGGATACGTTGGCTATGATGATGGTGGTCAGCTGACTGAAGCTGTTCGTCGCAGGCCTCATACTGTGATTCTATAGGAACGTCTTTGACACCATGCTGCAAATCCTGGATGATGGTAGGCTGACAGATAATAAGGGGCATTTAATTGCCTTCAAAAATACCATCATAATAATGACAGCCAATGTTGGTGGTACTGTGATTGGAGAAGTAAACAATCAATCGGAGCAAATCAAGCAGAAAGTGGCTGAAGAACTGAAGAAAATTTTCCGGGCTGAGTTCTTGAATAGGATAGATGAAGTTATATTGTTTCATATGCTAAACAACCGACAGCTGAAGGAAATAGTTGATGTGATGCTTAAGGAAGTTAGTGATAGGGTGATGAAATTAAAGAAAATCGAAATCCAAGTGACAGAGAGATTCAAGGAGAGGCTGGTGATAGAAGGACAAAACCCAAGCTATGGAGCAAGGCCATTGAGGAGGGCTATCGTGAGGCTTTTGGAGGATACCTTGGCTGACAGGATCTTGAACGGATATGATAAAGAGGGTGGCTCAGTCATGGTGGATATCGACTCTGAGGGCAGTGTAGCAATGTGTCAGTAATTTCATTTTGTTCATGGGCTTAATTTGTCTATCATTATGATGTGTTTATGATATTTATGGACATTGCTATTTAACATGAAAGTGGAAGCATTTATTTGACAGATTGCAGCCTAAGTTGGATCTAGGAAATGGAACTTAAAATCTTTCATAGCAACTGCAGGCTACAACAGAACAAGTTCAAAATCTTATAGTATCTTGAGCATGACTAGTAATCTACTTAATAAATGAACTTAAGAAATTTGTTTAATGTCCAAAGTTAACACTTAAACAGTAACTAAAATTGCCAATAAATCTAGTTGTAAGATCTTCACTCAGTTATTTTTAAAACAGTTTGCCATGGCTTGCTGCTGATCGACTGTTTCTCTCGGTCCAACTCCTGTAACTGGGAGCAGCAAATTCCTTCACTACTCCATTACATCCTCCCTAGGCCTGATGCTCCTTGAAAATCTTAAACACACTGCTTTACTTTGAGGATTTAATTGTGAATTTTTTAAAACTTTTGGTATCAAATCGAGAATTTAACTATTGTTCGAGTATCAAAAAGTCTTAGTAGCCCTCTGAAATAATTCCATAAAGGAAAACAAGAAGATCTCTATCGTGGATTGTAACAACCACCTTCCTTCTCAAGAACAATTGACATTTTCTAAAGAAAGAACAAAATTTGAAGGCAATTGAAATTTCTGAATGTTTGATCATCTAACTCTCCATCAGTTCAACCAATTCAGACAACTACATTACGGTAAGCACCCAAAGCAACAACCACATCTGAGATTTCTGGCCTATCACTCAAATTAGCAGCAGTGCATTGCATAGCAATATCAACAGCTACTTTGAATATTTGATCATCAATCTCTGAAATAATTCGAGGGTCACAGATATCCAAATATCTCCCCTCTTTCACTCTGTCAGAAACCTGAAAATCACAAGAGTTTTACATTATCAGATTACAGAATCAAATAACAGTAATCAATTGCAGAAACCATTAAAAAGTGTAGCACTTACCCAATAAAACAACCCAAGCGCGTTCTTTCCACTCAACAACTCAAGTAAAACAATGCCATAGGCATAGACATCAGAGTTTTTGCTGGCAATTCCCAGTGTCATGTACTGAGGGCAGAGGTATTCTAGAGCACCTGAAATGGGTCCTCTGTCGCAAATACGAGATTGGGTGTATGTTTCTCTGATTTCTCTGAAACCATAATCTGCTATTCTAGCAGTTAAATTCTGATCAAGGAGCACATTCGTAGACCTTAAGCGCCTGTGGATTACTCCTTGTTGATGAAGGTACTGAATACCTTCTGCTATATCAACTGCGATTTGAAATCTTTGCTTCCAACTAATATAAGGAACTGCATTTGGATTACCTAAGAAGAGTTTAAACAATCATTCTGTGAAACATAAATAGGAAAATAGGACGACTCCAAGAAAATTCGGAAGTCTGGAACCTTAATTACCTTGTAAGCACTGGTGCAGATTTTTTCCGTTGATGTACTCAGAAACAAACAAGCCTCTCATTCCCTTCCTGGCAGAATCCAACAAACTTGACGATCTTTGGATGTTGGAAATCATGTAATGCCTTTGCATCAACCACGAACACGAAGTCAAATCGAATATAGCGCTTTTCACCCTTCAGATAAGAGTACCCCACCATAATATTCATTCGTTTCACTGCAACAACCTGCACTTTCCCATCGCCATTTGTTAACGAATTATGTATCTTGTCCTATATATGGATATGATTAATGCATGGTCCCAAGCCAGACATAGTGACAAACATGGGGGCGAGCAGAAAATTTTTTTTACCCTATCATGAAGAAGGCATTTATAAACACTGGAAGTCATTCCTGTACCAATGTAGTCCTGGGAGAAGTTTTGAGTGGCCAGTTGAATATCACGAAGAGGTATTTTCAATTCTGCAAAAGATAAATATATCAGAATTATTCGCGTCACCATGAAGGAATGATGCAGTCTACACCAAATTCACATGGAAAACATATAAAGATTGCACCTGCCTTGCTTAGGACTTTCTCGAGTTCCTCCTTTCACTGCTTTGAAACACTTCCCTCCCATTGTTGCAGCTGTCCATGTGCTCCAAACTCAGTCAAAATCATATATAGTATTTTATAGCTACTGTCAAGATCTTTGTGAAGGTATGATACAGGGAAGGATTGAAACATCAAACAATTAAGGTTTTCTTTTTTGTTAATATTTCTATTGTTTTCGTTTGTTTCGCCGAAATTGGCTTCCGGAAAACAAAAATTTTCCATGAAAGTATTTTCTCTTGTTTGTATAACATTGTAGAAAATATTTTCTGTTGTTTGAAAGACATTACTGAAAATATTTTCTGATTTAAAATTTAATATTATTTTAAGTAATTTCTACCATAATAATTTCAAAGTCATATACTATTTTTTTCTTTTTCTCAATTAAATTGTGAATATATTAAGGATAAAGATCTGCTACAGACTAAAATCCATAGCCAAAATGTGAAGCTCACACCAGCCAGGGTCACATGTCCACAACACTGGAAGCAAATCACCTTTAATCCCCATAATTACAGCTATAAGAATTCCCACACTGCAGAATAACTTAGCTGGAAAAAATAGGTCCTATTCACCCTACTCACCAAATCGATGAAGATGATGAAAACAGGAACAGACGACCTACAACCTCCCGATATGGCAACAATATTCACACACTAAAACACGACGAAGACGATGTCAGTTTCAACATTAGGGTCAGCAAGGTTAGTCTAACAATTTTCTTTTGAGTCGATAAGCAAAGCTTCAACTGCTGCAAATGGAAGTCTTATCATTGGCGATGAAAATGGAAGAGAGGCGTTTGCTGGCAGAGGAGGTTTAAAGACGGGAATGGAGAGAAGAGAGGTTGTATAGGTTTAGCTGGAATCATGGCGGGTTGTGGGGATTGTCACAGCCTCACAGGGGAGAGCAAGGGAAGGTCGGGACAGGGGAGAGGAAGTGGAGGGTTGGGACAGAGAGAATGATTTTTTGCAGCTCAGGAACTCAAGTCAACCTGTTTTCTCCGTTGACCCATTCTTGAATACTTGACTTTAAATTCTTAAATGAAAAAGAAAAATAAAAAAAAATCATCATAAGTCAACAGGGCTTATTGGAACATACATGCGAGATCTTCTTTATAAAACCTTCTGAAATGATCTGTTCCTTGAAACTGGGTTTTGAAGAATGACACTAAGAGAGAATCGTGGGGGATAATTAAGAGTAGCAAAGCTTGGATGAACAATTGCAAAGGGATTAAGGAAAGGATATTTATTGATAAACAAATAACAAAAAAAAAAAGGATAATAATCTTATAAGCTCCATCTAATTACTTTCTCAAATTCTTATCCTATCTCATGTTAATTATTTGCATAAATCCAGTTTAATTATCTTAAGTAAATATATAATCAGTGAAGATTATACAGATAACTTCCTTCAAATAATAAATACTTGAAGTTTGGTGCTTTGATTCGTAAAATGGAGCTGCATTGGCACCTGGCCTTTGGTAAAACCGATATCCAAGCGTTATTCTGCTTGGAACTAATTCAACTAAATCTTAAGTCTACTACAAAATTATTAAAAATAAAATAATAAAAGTGATAAAGATAGTGATAATTAATAATTGAGGATATATTTTTTATCAAAATTTTCTAACTTCCATCTCTATCATCTTAATCACATTAATTTATTAAAATTTTTTTAATAAAAATATTTTTTCATATTTTTATCAATGATAAAAATAAAAATAATAAAAGGTCAAAGTTTATAAATTTTGACCAACAAAAAATAAAAACGTGACAAATTTATTGGAATCGAGAGACTAATAGAAACAATAAAGAAATATTGAAATTAATTTTGGGTTCCTCGAGTCTAAGCAACAATGCGAACCACATTGACAAGACTAATATGAAATACAAAGTTTAACTGCCAATAAACTATAAAATAGTTTGATAAAAGGAAAAATAATACTAATAAAGAAGAAATATTTTATGGGTTATGAACTTACAAATTAAATACTTTATTACTTATAATATTATGATCGAATTAAACTTACAAAATTAATTACAGACGAACCACTAAACAGTGCCAGTCTTATGAAAATGCTTTTCATGATATCTTATAATGCCTCCAAGCAAGTAAAAAGGAAAAAGAAGAAAAGGGAATTAAGATCCAGAAGGAAGTTTTGATGGCTAATGGAAATGATTTATTGGTCCTGCTGAAAGTCAGCTGCAGCAGCAAGTCTGAACATCTCATAATGGTAACCAAGCATGCACTTGAAAGAAAGCCAGGTTTGCTTGTCAAGAAACTCAGGAGGATATCCCTTCCCAAACCACCGGCATCCGCATTCCTCAGTACCACAAGAAATTTCGAGACGGTTCAAGGGTCGATTGATGCCAAAACTGGCTAGATATCTCTTTGCATTCAGCTTAAAGTCAGCAAGGTGCTGTGAGTTCTCGAAAGCAATGGTCGCTGCAAGGCAGCGATAGGATTCTTTCCTTGTGCTTGGAGACTCGAACAAGATCAACCCCAGGAAATACGACGCATACAGGCGTTCCATCAGAAATTGTTCCTCGCCTTCCGAGCCCACGAAACATCCATAGCTCTGCAAATTAATTACCCAGAGTTTTGTTAATTAGGTTTTAGAACCAAAACATACTTACATGTAAATTGTATCATCACAAGCACGACGAAAACTACTGCTGTTATAGCTGCGAGTGCGCGTATATTGCCCATGCTGGAACATTTGAAGACGAAGTTTCGGTAGGACTTGGAAAGCTCTTCTAAGGAAGAAGTCAAACATATCTTAGTTTTCCTCAAAATTACTGCTTCGTTTGATGCTTCATAGAACAACTTGCACCTAAAAACGAAAATTTTAATATCATTAACTCGGTGTACCTATGTATATATGTATATATACAATAATACGTACACACAAGAGAGGCGACATAAATTTTTGGGACCTTCGTCTTCAACGACAATCCTTGCAAGTATTTCATCAAACAAGATGTCAGTTGGCAATAGATGAAACAGGCTTCTCGTCTTCCCCTGGCATCCATATAGAGTATGAGACGAGAGGAGAATGTAAAGAATAGAATTACAACAACAGGTAACCTAGCTAAACCAATCATGCACGAGAATCACTTCTTTGAAAATAAATAAATTGTCCCAAGTGCCAAGCCTGACTCACAAAATTTGACATGTAAATTGATTATTTGATGTGTTTTTGCCCCTCCCAAAATGGATCCGTTTATATTGTTTAATAGTAAAAAGTGATTCTTCTAATGCGATCAATTAGGTATTGAGCTCTTCCTTTCCTCTATGGAGAAGGGCCTTAAGATTCAACCAGGACGATGGTACTTACATCACATGTTGAACTAAGAATTAATTAGTCCATGACAAGTCTTTAAACCAAAAATGTTTATATTGTTTAATAGTAAAAAGTGATTCTTCTAATGCGATCAATTAGGTATTGAGCTCTTCCTTTCCTCTCTGGAGAAGGGCCTTAAGATTCAACCAGGACGAATGGTACTTACATCACATGTTGAACTAAGAATTAATTAGTCCATGACAAGTCTTTAAAGCAAAAATCCAATTAGGAAGGAAATTACAAACAAAGCTAAGCAATAATTACAAGGATCTTACCTTGTTATGTGGTCTCCAATACCTGAAATTGCCTCTGAAACATGTCAACATGATTCTGCTCTCCTTTTTCCTGTAGAGTATATCAGATGTAATTTGGAACTTAATTAAGAGACTTTGAAGAGTTTTCAGAGGAGAGCAATTTGTTCTACAATGCCAAATCCATAAAAAAAAAAAAGTACTATACATATAAATTATCATAAATTACACATGGCATGACACTATTGGCTCTTGAGCCATTAATTAGTTTATTTTCCATTCAATTTTGTTTTCATTACCTATTCTTATCCCTATGCTTTCTACTCAATCTCTTATCTTTAACTTTATCTAATTATTCTCATCAAAAACTTTATCTAAATTATACATATATAACTGTCTAATTTTTGGTTTAAAAAAGAGAATCCAAATACATATATATATATATATATATTATATTTTACTTTAATGTTGGGTCTTCATGCAGAGCAATTTCATATAGAGAATTAGCAATGCTCAAAAATGTAAACCAGTGTTAGCATATTTTATTTTATACCATTACTTCTTTTATTTTTGATAATACAGTACATCTTTCTCTAAATATTTTTTTATTAATGATTAATTATAATCTTTCTCCAAATATTTTAATCAAGCTAATTGAAATTTTTTTCTGCTTTTTTTTTGTTTCAAGAGTTTATATATTATTTAATTGATAATTATATATCTTTACCGGATTTAGACATATTAAAGAAACAAGACTTTTCAAAATATTGTAAAGAGTAAAAAAATAATAAAATAAATTTGTAAAGTGTCACAAAACGACACTATGCTAATTGAATCAAATGGTCAATGTAGAATACGGATTTAGAAGCAATTGAGTTTAACTTTAAAGTTAATTGACTTTAACTTAAAAATTTTAACACATATCTTTTTTAATAAGTTCATATGGATTATATAATTATTGTATGTAATTAACCTAAAATCAAAGATGTGAAAATTAATTTATAAAAATACAAGGTTAATACCAAGATTATATGGTAGCAAAATTATTAAAAGAAAGCATAATAAAATTTTCTTTAAAAAATTTATTTATTAATTTTAGCTTAATTGATAACCCGGACAGACCGGGCAAACCTTAACCAGATCTCATCGCACCTCATCTCAAACCCTTTAAGCTCGACAGGACACGACCCATAAGAACTCCCCACTCTCTGTTTTCTCACATGTTGCCCAAACCAGAATAAAATGCATTGCCTGAACTCGACAAAACCTTCCATTAGATCTTTCCATTCCCTCCCTTAAAGATCATTCCAATCTCCTCGAAAATGGGCTCCAACCAATCGGCACAAGTAGTCGAAGAAGAACAAGAAGAAAGCCAAGACGGAGAGGAAGAGGCAGAGGAAGAGGAAGAAGATGACGATGAAGAAGAGGAAGACAACAATGAAGAGGGACCCAACATGAGGGAACTCGAAAACAACCATATGGTGAAGAAAGTGCTCGAACAAGAGCCGGAAATGTTGCCCTGTTACGCATCAGCGTCCCCCCTGTCTCCACAGCTATCTTCATTGGGTACTCCTAGGATGGGTCCTTCCATTAAAGTGTGGGACCCATATAATGTATTAGCTCCACCTCCTCCGCTGCCTCCGCCGCCGGTTTTCTCACGGAGTTTTTCTTTGGATGATGATCGGATGGCGATTGAGGTTTTTTTGATTAGCCATGGGGAGTGTGAGTTGAATCTGAGGCCTGATTTTGTGGGTGGAAGATGCGACGGAGCCGCCTCGACTTCTAATGGGAAGCGGCAAGCGAGGGCATTGGCTGTCTTCTTGAATTCTCAAGGGGTCAGGTTTAATGCCGTTTACTGCTCTCCTTTGGATCGGGCTAGATCGATGGCTCTTTCCGTTTGTCAGGTAAAAGACCTCTGTTTCATTGATTCTTGTTGCAAGTATAAAGGACATTGAAGTATTCCAAGATAATAAAATCGTTAATTAGGATAAAATTTTGAGCTTAATATTCATTGAGCAAATGGAGAAATTAGTCCTGCTACAATTGGGGGTTTCTATCAGGTGCTTCCCTGTTAAGCTATGAGATAATAAGAATAGGATTTAAATGGGGATTAGGATTAGAATTTTGGTTCTATTCATTGCTCTGTCATATATGGATCAAGAAGGGCAGGACCAATGCAATGAGTTGACAAAACTATATACCTTTGAACTAACTAGTCATAGTTGGAAATTGGCCGTCCAGTGGGCCCGATTTAGATTACATTTAATGAATTTTTTTCTGATGAATCTCTTATCTTGTGATATTTAGTATTTAGATTGCTTTGATAAGAGGTTCTATGCCATATGTGTTAGGTTGAAGAAGTTTTCTTTTCTCATCCTGGTTATTTAATTCTTTTACACTGGCGTGTAATGTTTCTTTGGAGGTTGCTGAGGGTTCCAATAGGTGTGTAATGAAGTGCACTCCAAAGGTAATATTGGTAGTTTTTGATTAGTGGTATTTAGCATAAGCATAGTCCTTTTTTTTTTTTTCGAAGGCTGTTCCTTCTTATCTTTGGTTTAGTTGTATTTCCCTTTTGTATGCCTTCTACTTCCTCCCCCCCTTTATCTTCCTTGCAATTTGACCGGGGGGTTAAAGTTGCAACTCTTGGCTGCATATGGGAAAAGATACAGACATCTTTAAGGAAAGAGACATCTTAACTCGCTTATGCTGTTAAACAGAGTAGAATGCTGAACTTGGATCAAGTAGCTGACAACTGCTAGTTCTTTTAAGCTTTATTGAGGTTAGCAGTGTATAAGGGCTAGCTAAAGAAGGTAGCATATGAAATAATGCATGTGATGCCTGTTGAAATTTTCTTGCAATGATCAAACAACTGGCTGAGATTATGTGCTAGGAATTGGTCACTAGTGAGAGCAACTAGTGATGATGCCTGTGCATCTTGTATCTTCATACAAACTTATGGTTCTCTGATTTCGTCCATTTTCTGACCTTCTTTTCTCTTATTTTCATTTGGAGGTGTAGACACTAAGTTATAGGGAATATACAATACAGACCTTTAGACGTGTGCAAAGTTAATGAAGGTAAAGTTAGTCATACAAAATGTGTGAAAGTTCCTCATGCATTTCATGAAGTCAATTATTGAATTCTTTATTGGTAGTTTATTAAATGTGTCATGGGCTTACATTGGAGATGCCCTAATAGAGAGATGTAAACTATGCTGAGATGTGTCCTCATCTCAATATTTTATTTGAGTGGGACTATGTTAAATTTAAAAGGACATTTACTCCAAGTAGATTTAGGTAAGAAGCTATATATATGTCTTCATCTATATATGTCTGAATGAATAGTAACTTTAGCCTTCATTTCTGAAAGGCTAAGGTGCTTGTTAAAAGCCAATTGGTAACAAGATGTCAAGGAAAAGGCCAATCATTGTTAGGAACAAAAGATGTTGATCTGTGTCTATTGTTGCCTTGTGTTCTACCGGTGATAACATGATAGATTCTTGACTGAAATGTTTGCTTATATAATTTAAATGATATCTCCTAATTATTAGTTCATGACAGATGCAGCTTTGATGATGATATGAGGTGAGATTTATGGATTTTTCCATGTAGATATTGAATCATCTACATTGCCTACCCTCTTTTAAATCATGCAGGAGATGAATTTTGCGGCGGCACAGATACAATCCTCAGATTCACTTATGGATCTGAATATGGGGCACTGGGAGGGGTGCCCTCGATCAGAAATATATACACCTGAAGTTTTGAGTCTAATTGAAAGATACCAGCCTGATTTTTGTGCGCCTTCTGGAGAATCTCTCAGGCAACTGGAATTTCGAATGGTTCAATTCTTGAATGGGACTGTCCTTGGACTTCCTGAAAAGTTGAGATCTGATTTTTCCTTACACCAAAATGAGAGTCGAGGGTTTACACACCATAACACCCATGCTTTAACCAACTCAGTTCACGATAGAGATGTGCCTTCTCTTCCACCACCCCACTGGGATATGCTTCAAAGGCAGCGACATGGGCTATCAAGGAAGAAGTCTGGTAAGAGCAGACTACAATTTGTGTCGAATATTGGTGAACATGATGCTGATGATGAAATGTCTCCTAGGGAAGCCAATCATCAGCCTGACCTTCATGACTTAAATGTCAGGAGTACATCTTCCCCCTCTACCTCCCCTGTCTCCACTTCTGTTGGTATTTTTACTCATTCCCTTCCTATTAAGTGTCTTATTACGGGCCTCCTCAACTGCAGCCCTGTGGTGTCACATAAGATCTGCATAGAAGATTCTTCCGTGACTGTATTACAGCATTCATGGAAAACAGGCTGGCAGATAAAACGGTTGAATGATACTGCACATCTTAGGCTTCTTTAGTTCGAGTTTGAGACTTTTGTATTATCCTACAGCAGAATTTGTTGGCTAGAAATATGCCATCACTATGATTCGTTCATCCAAGTTGTATTCTGCAACTCGTGCTCTCGCTTGTGATTCTTCCACACATTGTTGTAGCATTCAAATTTCGATATATTTATTATTTTACAATTCATCAAATCCGAAGAGAGAAGATTTTTTTTCTTTTGGAAGTTGGATCTTTGTATTGGGTGATTCTTTTGATATGTAGTGTTGATGACAGATGATTTTATAGAGTGAATTTCTAATGTAATTCCTGTACTTGGGATACCATGATGTTGTTTTTATATAGAAAATTGCAAAGAACTTGTATTTCTTCATCAATCCCTGGAAAGGTGGTTAAGGCTGCATGCAGAAAATGCTTGTGGTTCTTTTACCATCCAAATAACTCTCCTAACTTTATTAAAATTTGAAATTTACATTAATTCCTCTTTTCATTTGGATTCGAGAACTAATAATTTTTAAGTATCCAAATAAGAATTTGAGTATTGATAATTTTTAAATATCTAAATAACTCCTATCTTTATTAAAATTGGAAATTCATGTCTTTATTGGGATTTGAGTACTAATGATTTTTAAGTATCCAAATAAGGATTTGAGTGTTGACAATTTTTAAATATCTAAATAACTCTCCTATCTTTATTAAAATTTAGAATTTAGACTAATTCTTGTCTTTATTTGAATTCAAGTACTAATAATTTTTAAATATCTAAATAACTCTCCTACTCTTATTAAAATTTAGAATTTAGACCAATTCCTTATTTATTCGGATTCAAGTATTAATAATTTTAAATATTTAAATAATTCTCCTACCCTTATAAGGATTTTCTCAATAATTCGAGTACTAATATTACAAGGAATTGCGCGTTATCCTTACTTTAGTATTTCATGCATCAAACCCAACATAAAAGCAAGAAAAAAACTTCAGTTGAAACCAATAAAATCACCCACTTTTTTTCCTCAAAGATGAAGGCTTTTTGTGAGAAGGTGAAGGAAACGGTCAGCTCTGATGACTATTTGGCCACGATGGAGTACCTACGTGGCTACAGAACTGGAAGAATCACTATGATCGATATGAATAACATGGTGGCAGATTTGCTCGGAAAATACCCTGGATTTTCTGGTGAGTTTCTTGATCTTTTCAACGTTTCTGATGGTTTTGCTCCACCATTAGAATCAGCAGAGAGCAGCAGCAAAAGGAAGAGGCCTGAAGGTTCTGATCAGGGAGTTGGACAACCCGATGGATGCAACAAAAGGATTGTCAAGTTGAGGTTAAGTTATAGTTCAGTTCGAAGCCTTGATCACCCTGAATCTACTTCTAGAAATGAAACAAAGGATCGTCCGTCTCCAGCATTAATGTTTTGTGAAAATGTTAGGAAGGAAATCAGTGCTGAGAAATATCTGGCGTTGCTGCGATGCCTACATTATTATGGCACTGGGAAAATCACAGAGGGCGACATGATGAGGATGATTACCGAGGAATTTCCAGAGTTTGAGCAAGATTTTCGTCAGGTTTTGGAGTTTTATGAGAGTTTAACTCAGCCATCATTGCAAGCTGAAGACAAAGGGAAGAAACACATTAAACGTAGTACTACACAAACACAGGTTGATGAGTTGACACCAAGCTATCGATTTCTTCCAAAGAATCTTCCAGCAAATCAAATCAGTAGCGGTAGCGAACCCGGCGATCTTGAAGTACTGAACAACTGTTGTTATTCCAAGGGTTTGTTCAACAGTGGCAAGGTGAGGGCTAAAGACCCTTATGAAGAGATGCTGAACGAATGTGAAGATGAGTTATACGAGAGAGATATGGTGGTGGCATGGCTGCGTTCGACAAAGGAGAACGCAGCCAAACTGCTTGAAGCCATAAGTGAGGGGAAAATTAAAGAAACAAATCCGGAGGTCGTTGATGGCTATTTCACTCGATATAACTTAAGATTTATAGAAAGAGCTTACGGGGATATCCACGGACCAACAATGGTAGATGAACTACATCAAGCTGCGGAGATTGTTCTCCCTTTCATTATCAAGAGGCTGGACCAGATACAAGTCCGGAATTCTTTTTCTTACCAATCCAACTGCTGCAACTTACAATCAAATCTTCGTGTAGCAAAGGAAACTAGTGTACTAGTTAGACAATCCTGACTGAATTTGATTTCTGCTTAGAAACGTTCCACGAAGTGTAGACTTGCCCAAAAAACAAGTGAGCATGTCCAAATTAGGTGTGGAAGATCTACCAAATCAAATCTAAGAATGTTAAGGAACAAAATACGTATTCACGAATAATCTTTTAAAATATTCATATTTAAATTTTATTTCTTTTAAAAGTATCCGAAACTCATAAATATTGGATCAAAAATGAATATGTTGGAGGGAAAAAGTGTATGCAACTTTTCTTATAGAGCTTTTTCAAGTGTTTAATGATCATCTACACAGTGCACTCTTCTTTTGTTCAACAGGATGCTTTTAATGATTACAAATTTGTTTCATTCGTAAATATTCCCAACTAATCAAAATCACCTCATATTGTAGCTTGGAACATGAATTTGCCATGGAAGGACAATCACGTGTTAACTTGTTCACATGGATACAGCAACGAACAAGATATCTTTATTTTACAAAACGCAGGGCCTTGATCATGCGCCACGCAGGCATTCATTCGCCGACAAGCACATGGAAAAATGAACCTACCACTGTTCTTGCCACAAGCACCAAACAAAATCAATAGAAACCAGAGGGCTTCAATAAATATAAAGGCATGAATTCTTAGGTACAAATTTAAACTGCCGGAGTCTTATCCCGTGAAATGCAGCAGCAACTTCTTCCCTGAAATCTTATCCCTTCACCAGATTCAAATTTAACCCCCACATGCCAAAAACTTCAAATCTCCTAAGTTTCAGCTCAAAGAGTTTCTCTGATCAGACATCCATGGCTACTAGTACCAAATTGTTTGCTGCAGCTATACCCATTGTCATCTTCTTCGCCAACTTGCAAACTGTAACCAATGAACCTGCAATTTCAGCTTCTCCAGCCGTTTTGCCATATGTCAATGCACCCAACATGTCTTCCTTTTTCCCTTCTCAAGCTCCTCCGCAGTGGCCTACAAGTTCACCAGTTCCAACAGGTTCAGAAGCATTTGCACCCATACCAAGCTCAGGGGAGTTTGTGGGGAAGAGCTCCTGCAGTTCAGCTAAGTCTGATGGTGCCATTGTTATTCTTCTGCAACTCTTCATCCTGTTTGTAATGAGATCAGTCTCTACTGTTTAAGCACATTTATAGCATAACATAAGTAATAATCTCTTCTGCTTTTTGTGTTAGAGATGCTTGTGATTAATTAATTTGCAGTTTTCCATGCTTCCTTTCCATTTTCCTCCACAGCCTATGAAATTTTCATACCATCTGCAATGCCTTCAGATTTGCTGATGGCCCCTGGATCATACATAATGATTTATCAAAACAATACAGTTGAAGTAGGACAAATTTGTTAACCAAATCAGGAAGGGGAAATTGGCCACTGGATACACATCCTAACAGGTTCAGTCCCAATCAGTTGTTTTTTTAGAACAATCAATTTAATTTCACTTCACACTTAAAAAGTATTTTTGTAATTTTATTAAACAAAATTAACACTTTGAATCTTGATCCCTTATAAGAAAGGAAATTATCTGCAATAAAAAACATCCACAGATTTTAATTGGATGAAACCTTATTTTCATGTTTGGTTTAAAATATTACAATAAGAATATTGTTTTCTCTTTGAGAAAGTTACAATTATTTTTCTTTCTAATTAACCTAAACCCTGTCATTTATATATACTTGTATATGTATTTCTTCTTTTCATTATTTGCATATATAATTGTCACCACTACTAGGTAGGTAAGAGAAAATTATTATTACTAAAAGCATTTGTTATTTACCTGGGAAAATAAAAGTAGAAAATCATTACTCAGAGAAGTTCAATAAAAAAAAGTCAAAAAACTCTTGGGATGATGTTTCTATTATTTTATAATAATTCTCTGCATTATTAAAAAAAATAATTAAATATTATATATATTTTTTATCAATTATCATATTATTATTTATTATTTTAATGATAAAGTTAGAATATTACCATCCCAATAATCAATTTTCTAATAATAATAAGCTATCAAAGCCAGCAAATGCCACTAAGAACTTAGAAAAGAGAATGAATGAAGTATGAAGATTCCAAACCTTGGTTCAGCATTCAAGTGTATTACTTTCAAATATCACTACTCCACTAATGCCAACCTCACCGCCTGGTTCAGCAAATATGTAGACAAGTCTAGTGTCTGGTCTTGGAACTCAATCATTGCCGAGTTAGCCCGCGCCGGCGACGCAGCCGAAGCTCTCCGAGCCTTCTCTTCGATGCGCAAGCTTTCTCTTAAGCCAAACCGCTCCACTTTCCCATGCGCTATCAAGTCTTGCTCTGCTTTACTCGACCTTAACTCTGGCAAACAAACCCATCAACAAGCTTTAATCTTTGGCTATGGCTCTGACCTCTTCGTATCATCAGCCCTCATTGATATGTACTCCAAATGTGGGCAATTGAGGGATGCCCGGATCTTATTCGATCAAATTCCTCAACGAAATATAGTATCATGGACTTCTATGATCACTGGTTATGTCCAAAACAATAGTGCCCACCAAGCTTTATCGCTTTTTAAAGAGTTATTGATTCAGAAGAGTGAAAATGGTGGAAATGATGCAATTGGACAAGTGCTTATTGATCCAGTTGCCATTGTGTCTGTTCTGTCTGCTTGTTCTCGTGTTCCGATAAAAGGAGCAAGTGGAGGGGTTCATGGAATGGTTATAAAGAAGGGGTTTGATGGCGAAGTGAGCGTTGGAAATACATTGTTGGATGCATATGCTAAAAGTGGGGATGTGGGTCTGTCTAGGAAAGTGTTTGATGCGATGGTTGAGAAGGATGAGGTTTCTTGGAATTCTATGATTGCTGTTTATGCACAAAATGGATTGTCAAATGAGGCTCTGGAAGTTTTTCATGGAATGTTAAGGGATGATAATGTCAATTACAATGCCGTTACACTTTCTGCTGTGTTGTTAGCCTGTGCTCATTCGGGAGCTTTGCAAGCCGGGAAGTGTATTCATGACCAGGTACTAATTGTAGTTCATATATGTTGTTAGTATAACTATTCATGGTAATAAATGATTTTGTAAAGTTTCGACTGTTTGATCAGCTCTGGAATTTGTGTTTCTGTATAGGTTATAAAGATGGGTTTGGAGGATGATGTGATAGTGGGGACTTCTATTATTGACATGTATTGCAAATGTGGAAGAGTTGAAATGGCAAGGAAAGCATTTAGTTGCATCAAAGAGAAGAACGTCAGGTCCTGGACTGCCTTGATCGCTGGTTATGGAATGCATGGTCATGCCAAAGAAGCTTTAGAGGTCTTTTACAATATGATAAGAGCTGGGGTCAGACCTAATTACATAACGTTTGTGTCGGTTCTGGCATCTTGTAGCCATGCTGGTCTGGTACAAGAGGGTTGGCATTGGTTTAATGCAATGAAGGATGAATTCAATGTAGAACCTGGGGTGGAGCATTATGGTTGCATGGTTGACCTTCTTGGACGAGCTGGATATCTCGGCCAGGCTTACAAGTTGATCAAGCAAATGAAGGTGACACCTGATATTGTAATTTGGGGTTCACTTCTTGCAGCTTGCAGGATTCACAAGAATGTGGAGCTGGCAGAGATTTCTGCCAATAAATTGTTCGAATTAGACTCAAATAACTGTGGGTACTATGTTTTACTTTCTAACATATATGCTGATGCTGGAAGGTGGGAAGATTTTGAGAGAATGAGACTTCTTATGAAGGACCGTGGATTGATTAAACCACCTGGATTCAGTTTGGTTGAACTGAAAGGTAAGGTTCATGTTTTCTTGGTTGGAGATCAGGAGCATCCTCAACATGAGAAGACACATGAGCATCTGGAAGAGTTAAATATAAAGCTGCAAGAAGTTGGCTACATACCCAATATGACATCAGTTCTTTATGATGTGGATGAGGAAGAGAAGGGATTGACCTTGCGGGTTCATAGTGAGAAGTTGGCTGTTGTCTTTGCAATCATGCATACAGTTCCTGGTGCAACAATCCACATTATTAAGAATCTTAGGATTTGTGGGGACTGTCATACTTTCATGAAGTTGATCTCAAAGATTGTTGATCGACAAATTGTTGCCAGAGATTCAAAGCGATTTCACCATTTTAAGGATGGAATCTGTTCTTGTGGAGATTATTGGTGACATCCATTGTTGGACAACAAAAATTGAAGATTAGAAAAGAATGTTAATTGTGAGCTTCGGGCACCGTTGACTTGAACGACGAGGTGTTCATCTTGGCTCTCAAAATGATCTGGGACATGAGAAATGTCATAATGATTTGACTTTGAAGTCTGAAAAAGAGTTCTCCGATGCTCCTAGCCACTAACAAGGTTTGATATGAATCAGCTTTACCATTAGTTATTGAAAAGATACATCACCTTCTAACAGTGTAAGTTCAGTTGAGTTTGAATGCTGATGGAATGGTTATTGTATTGACAGAAGAGTAGTTATTTAGATATAGCTAAACAGTTACATTTCAGAACAGCATGACAACCAAGTATCAGCCGCCAGCTTATAGATCATTCTTTGAACTTGAAAAGGATAAAGTTGCATTCACTCCTGTCATGACGTCTTAAAAGACTGTCTTGCAGTATGGTACGGCATACAGTTTCTTGAAAATTCAGGACTACTCTGCCAATTTACGCAATGACATTCATGAAGATTCCTTCTTAAGGACATGCAGAGGATACATCACATTATCATTGTTATAGATGATTTGATTTACTTTTGTTGATTAAACTATTGCCACTTGATAGAAGTGGAAAATCAATTGTTCAACAGATGGGAAAAAAAAAAGGAATTATGAACAACCTCCTTGGAAGAACTTGCCCAAAAATAGTCCTCTTGATCTTGATGTCTGAGAATGGTTGGGCTTCACACCAATTTTGAGCTATGGAGACATTTCTGCAGGGCCCTGTTCTCACTCTTTAACCGCTCAAGCTGTAGCTGCAGCTCATTGATGGTTTCTCTCTTCTCCTCATTCCTTCTCAACAGTTCTGCTTGCTGGCGCAGATTCTCCTCCATAAGCTTTATGAATTGAAACTTGAGTTGAAACCATGTATTCTCACTTTCAGAACTACCCTTCTGGAACTCTGCAGCTTTAGGCTTGAATCTTTGAAACCCATTTATCTTGGAAACAACATCCTCTTCATCTGAAAATTCTCTGTTCATTTGCCCAGGTTTTCTGCTGGAAGACATGTTGCATTGTTCTGCTAATATCAGATCATCGGCTAACTTGTTCAGGTATTCAAAGCTAGATCTATAATGTTTGAAATCAGGATCATCAACAACAGATTCGGGGCAAGAATCAGAAGCCTTCAGAGTGGGATCATCAGAGGCTCCCACAACCCTTTTCTTATTGCTAGCCTGTTGGATTTGTCTAGAGTTAGGGGACAAAGGTAAAGACCTATGAGGGACATTGTGTGATTGAATCCTCAACTGATCATACTTTTCTACTAAAGAACAGTATGATCTGTTTAACTCTCCCAACATTTGAACGAGTCCTGGTTTCCTGTTATGAGCAATATCATCCTTCTGGCACGAGGATTCGTCTTCTTCCTCCAAAAGGGTCATCATGGCCTTCAATTTCTCGTCCAAATCTGCAGAAAATTGATAAAAGAGGTCAAACAAAAACTGCAGCAAGAAAAGAAAAGAAAAGAAAGGAAACATCAGCATAGAAAGAGGGAGGATGGATGGTTTTTCCGACCTGATAGAGTTGTCTGAAGCCACTGGGACTGTCGGGGGCAAGCAGGAGAAGAAGAAGCTGCACTGTTCTCCATTGAACCAAAGTGCTCTCACCCAAGAAGGATTGGATGTTTCTTGGGTTTAAGAAAGGGATGAAAAACAAAAACAAAAGAAACACGTTAAGAACTTTGGAAGCTCTGATTCTTCCCTCCATCTTAAAAGGGGATTCTTTCTACATTTCAAACGCTTTCCTTTTATTGAGGAGAAATAAATTCTTGTGTGATACTCCCGTTACGAATAGCTTGGTTTGCTATAATATTTTTAAAGCTTTCAAAATTCAAAAGCAATGCAACAAAAGCATCCATAAAAGCTTTCATTAGCTATGGCCAATGTTAGTTTGCTATATCTTAGATTGCATGAAACATATGAAAGGCCACAAAATTTGAGCTACAAAACATATTAAACAGTGCAGGAAAAACCAATGAAGGGCAATTCAATGATTTGCAAACAAAACCTTTATTGATTTCAATGTACAAGTAACTCGTGCAATCATCCTTCAACTTAATTCAAACGGCAGGCAAGCTTATTGAAACATATGCAAAAAGACAGCAGTCAAAAGAAATAAAATATATATTGTATAATTGAAGTTTTTATTCCAAATATGCTAAAAGAATTAAAGAAATTAATTACAGGAAAGGGGAGAGCCCCCAACAAAACAAACAGACATCTAGCTAAGATTGTCTGACTAATACAGCAATGAGTTTAACAGGTTGGTTGGTAAGAAAATGAATTGATCTGATCTAGCCTCTTCATAATGAAAGGGAGAACAATGTGGGCTGCCTGACGAAGTTCATCCACCATTGCAGCTCCGTGAATACTTCCGTACATTCTTTCTATAAATCTGAAATTATAAGGAGTAAAATAGTTGTCCACCTCCTCCGGATTTGGCTGCTTAATTTTACCCTCGCTTATGGCTTCGTATAACTTAGTTGCATTCTTCTTTGTCGAACGCAGCCATTCCAGCAACATATCTCTCTCATACAAGTAATCCTCATGCTCATTCAACATTTCTTCGTAAGGGTCTACACGCCTTACCTTGCCACTGTTGAACAAACCCTTGGAATAACAACAGTTATTCAGTACTTCAAGATCGCCAGGTTCGCTGCCGCTACTGATCTCTTTTGCTGAAAGATTCTTTGGAAGAAATCGATAGCTTGGTGTCAACTCATCAACCTGTCTTTGTGTAGTACTACTCTTGATTTCTTTGTTTGGTTTTTTCGCTTTGTCTCCAGCTTTCGGTGATGGCTGACTTAAACTCTCATAAAACTCCAAAACCTGGCGAAAATCTTGCTCAAACTCTGAAAACTCGTCGGCCATCAACTTCATCATGTCATCCTTTGTGATTTTTCCAGTGCCATAATAGTGCAGGCATCGCAGCAAGGCCAGATATTTCTCAGAACTGGTTTCCTTCCTAACTTTGTCACAGAACCTTAATGCTCGAGACAGACGATCGTTTCTTGAAGTAGATTCAGGGTGGTCAAGGATTGGAACTGAACTAGAAGTTAACCTCAGCCTGATGATCTTCTTGTTGCGTACATGGGTTTCTCCAACTCCCTCCTCAGAACCTGCAGATCTCTTCCTTTTGTTGATGGTCTTTGCTGATTGTAATGGTGGTGGCAAACCATGAGAGGCGTTGAAAAGATGAAGAAAGTGGTCAAATAATCCAGGGTATTTTCCAAGCAAATCCTCCATCATCTCCTTCAAACGGATCACAGTGATTCTTCCACTGCTGTAGGCATGAAGGTGCTCCAGCATGGCCGAATAGTCATCAGAGCTGACCTTTCCCTTGAACTTCTCACAGAATACCTTCATCTCCCAGGAAGAAAAAGGGGTGAAATGTTGCTTTGAACTGACCCTTTCGATTGGTTTGATGACTGAAATATAGTAACGCGGTTTATGCTGTTAGTGTTGGGTTGGAAGACTGAAATACTAACTCGCAATTCTGTCCATCGGATTTCACCAGTGGAAGTAGGAAGGAGTCAGTTGAAATCAGGTGACGTGAATGTCGGAGGAAAGCTTGACGTGTTTCTGGCCATTAGATTTTACTTGAATGCTCTCGTGTTTGTTTTGAACTCAGGAACTAAATTGCTACTTTATTTTGTGCAGGTTATGATCTGCCAATCAATCGTTGACTCTGGTCAAATTTTGATTTTTATATTTCAAACTTACTTTTCATGTTTTTTCTTTTTTACTGTTTCATTACTTAACCTCTGTAA
>NW_018397273.1:166496-178087 GCF_002168275.2 Theobroma umbraticum | reverse complement strand
GAGACAAGTATTCAGGTAATAGTTAGTATTTTTTTTTTTTGGAAATATCTTTGTTTTTTATATTACAAATTATTTTTCTTGATTTTCCTTTTACTTTTTTCTATTACTAAATCAAAATTTTTGTCTTAATTTCCATCAAAATAGAAGAGGGGTAAAATGATCTCTTCATGTATTTCATTGATTCTCAAGTTGATTCTTCACTTCTTTCAAGTGTTTTAGCCTTCATAAAAAACGTAATTCGTATGATTGGTTGAAGGAAATTAGCCAAAACTGCATTGGTGCTGCTCTATATAAGCCCCTAAATATTTTACAAAGGGAGGAGGAGGAAACCCTAGCTAAAGGGAGAACTTATTCTCCCTGAACCCCCCTAAACAGCAACCTGTATTCGTCCTCCACTCTCCAAGATTAGCCAAATTAAGTCAATTTTGCAAACTCATACTAAATACTAATTGTTTGCTTTGTATAGTCTTATTTAGGGTTTTATGGACTTTTATGCCTACAACAATTTCTATTTTATTTTTATGCATTCAGTTCTGAAATTCTTTTTCATCATGTTTAAAGTATGACTTCACTTCTTGTTTTGTGATTCATTAATTAGAAACGATATGCTCTAAGTTCATATAATTATTTTTTCTTCCCTTTGGATTTTACTTTAATATTCCGTGCCTTATTTCGTAGAATTTTGATGCAATATGTTCATATGCAAATCATGATAATTTTTAGATTTTTTGTATTTTTTTAATGGATTAATTTCCAATTTTTCATATAATTCATTATTATCATTTTTTGTTTGTTAATTTGGATTATTTTTAATATCCTTGATGCATGTTGATTGCTGTTCTAGGTTGTTGCCGTTGGTTATGGTGCATCAAATGGATTATTGGATATATAAATGATCTATAGTGTAACACTGATTGATAGTTCCTTGTGTTATATTAGTGCTAGTAGAATTAGCCACCATGGAAGTCAACATCTGCAGTTTTGTCTTTTTTTTGTAAGAATGGTAATGGCAATATTCCTCTTATATTTGATATAAGGGAGACCCATTATTGCAACATTGTTTCAAGTTCGTCGTACCATAATTGGACTAGTCCATGTCTAGCTATTGTTTGCTGGTGGATCTTCTTGTTTTGTTGGATGCCATTTTCTTAGTGACCTCCCCAACCCCATGGCTTGATAATGTTTATCCCAAAGTCATTGGTCGAGAAAGTTGCTCCCTTGATTGTATGCTGATAATCATTATTCTTACGTAATGTGACACTGAGATTTCAGTCTTTCAACTGCAAAAAGCTTATCACGTCCATCCCAAATGGTGCATGAAATATCTGAAATGAGGTAAATTTCGTTTATTTTCTTCACGTGACATTTCATGATTTTATTTCTTAATTAATATTTTGTAATTTTTTTTTTCAATTAACACTGTATAATTTTCGTTCCCACATAATATTAGATAGTTAATTTTGTTCAATTTAAAAGTATAAAAATACCTTTTGAATATGAATAAATAGATTAATTTTATTGAATATAGTTAATCGTCAACCCCTTATTGCAACACAAGTCATGCATGCATGGAACACTAATTGAATGTCCAAAACAGATAAATCCAATTGTGTTAAACTGAGCCCATCTGAAGAGGCTTGCTACGGGCTGAAATTTATGAATGAAGATGAGCTGGAATTCAAAGCTCATCAAGAGGAACCTCATCCAGAGGTGGATTTATCTGAGGCCATCATCAAATTCAATTACAAAAAATTGGTGAAAAGAGGGAGAAGAAAGGGCAAAAAAGGGGTAATGGTTTGATGATTTTGTTCTATGGTGGTTTGGGAACCCTTTAATGGTTCTTGTTAGGAGAATTTTGAGGGTTAGATTTTATGTTGTTTGTGGTGTTTAATGGCTTTTGTTCAATGGTGGTTTCCATTGGGTGAAATTTGGGGTATACTTTTATATTGTTTCTGGTGATGACTGTTGCTCTGTGGGTGTTTTTTTTTTGTTTATAGAGATAAATATGTATTGTATTTAGGCGTTATTAATTAGTTTTCTTCTTTACTACTACTTCATGTCTTCATGATTGAATAATTATTACGTATAGTTTTCCTTAAAATGACTCTCTACATTTTTAATAAGGAAAATTTTCATTGACTGAATAAAAAAAATGTTAAATATAAAAAAAAAAAGTATAAATGAAATTTCCTTAAAATTAAACAATCATGCCATTCTTTATTTCTTTCTAGGTAGACCACTTGGATTTCACAATTAGTTAACAATTCAAGTAGGTGAGTGAGAAGCATTTTACATAAATTATTTCAATGAAGGAACCTAATTAAAGAAGGTGAAGATGGGGATATATGATTAATTAAGGTAATCTTCCAGGTGAAGCATGCATATCCAAAGCTGTGGGTTGCAATAAACCAGCACCAGAAGAAGACAGAGAAGCCATAAAAGAAATGAAAATTTTATTGTTGTTTAATGTTGGCAGACACAGCTGGCCTGGAGAGAGACAAATCCCATTCTGTCTGAATGTGAAAGAAAAGACAGCATTTTGGCTTTTGCATTTATCTCTTTTCCCTGTAAGAATAACATGGAATAGCACAGGATGCTGTTCTGCTTTATTTAGAGAGCCTTCCATTGCTTGGAACCTTGGAAGCTAATAGTGACACCTTGCAAACCAATCCACCTCACTTCTTCTCTCATCTATGCTTTATAAATTAAATATATTAATTTGAGATTTGTGATGCATACATTTAACATGATTTTTTTATATATTTGGTTATTACATATTTTATTTTTCACAAAAATAAACATTATTCAATTTTAATTAAATAAATTGATAAAATCGATTGAATTCTATTGATTCAGTTCAATTTATTTGATTTTTGTTTTAATTGTTTATTTAATTTAATTTATTTACTTATTTCAATAGCTAATTATATTCAATTGTAGTAGATAGCTTCTTTTGTTTGGCAATTTGTTTTTAATAAAAAGATTTATTTAAGGACGGAATCCAAACTTTCATATATAAGTTTGAACTATTTATCAAAAAATAATTGAATGCGTTTATCACGTTGAATATTGATGCTTTGGATCGCCGACAGCATATACAAAGGGAACATCAAACGGGGCTCTTGAGGGGAATCTATTTTATCTCTATTGCATAAAGATGACCAGAAAAGTTAGGTTCATCTCCTCTTTCATGAATAGTATTATAATTAAATTATAAAAAAATTAATAAATTTATTAACATCATTAATTATATAAAACTTTAACATAAATAATATAATTAGTTAGAATTTTTTACACTTCAATTCTGTCATTTGACGCCGCTTGTATTAACGTCCGTCCGCCCCTATCCTCCCTTGTTCCTTAAATTTCTGGTTGTAATCTATTACTTCATACGGAAAAGTTAGGTTGGATTGCTTAAATATTGTTCATCCAGAAATATTGTGGAATAAGGAATAGGATTTTCATCTTTGGGTTGCTTTTGTTTGAAGGCAAAATTAATTTTATCTGCATATAGAGTCAGTTCAAATCAAGATAAGGACAAACTATATATAATTAATCATGTCCCTTCTAATCCACGTTAAACAAATTTTGACCAATTTTTTCCCATTTTTAAACACTTAATACTTTTATTTTTATATATATTATAAATCCCTTATTTATATTAAAAAATATTAAATACTTATATAATATTTTTTTAATTTTTAATATAAATACATTAAAAAATATTCAATCATTTTCTTTGTATTTAATACCAATTGAAATAAAATATTTCATATATATATATATATATGCCTCAAAAATGATCTAACCTAGTCAGTTCCACCCCATTTGTCACCAACAAAGTTGATCCAAATAATTCCACGTCCTTCACACGTCTTCAACACAACATACATATATATATATTAGAGAAAAAAAGATATTAGCCAAATCTCTTCTAGCTAAGCTAACTCACAACAAAACTTTATTCCTAATTACAAACTAATTAACTTAATATTTTAACTTAATCACCGCTTAATGATGTCAAAGCACCGCCATCTTGACAGGTAAGTCTACCGTGGAAACACATCATGCCCTTGCGAACCATCTTAGCCACTGCCTGCCGGCTACCGCTCATCATAGTGTTCTATCTAAATTATCCTTATCCAATAATTGCCATCCACGTGTCTCCAGCGATTTAAATTCATATTCCTTGCACGCATCCTCGCACTACCCTTTGCTCTGCCTGTAAAATCTTAACAAATATTCGTACAATCAAACCGAAAAATAATAAGAAAAAGAAAAAGGTTTAAATAATAAGAATAAAGGGAAAGGAATTCATTAATTTTAAGATACCTAAGTTCAATCAAATTAAAATTTATCTTACATCTTACTCGAATTCGATTAAAAATTAATATTTAATACTAGCACTCAATTGTTAATATTTGAAAAAAATTCAAAACTCGAATTAAAATATTATATTATTAATAAAAATTTTAATTAATAAATTACAATTTAAAATTATATTTCAAATAATTAATGCATTTTAATAAATATTATATTAGTTATAAGTAATTTATAAATAAAATAATATACAAAATTAAAATGTAATATTTATGGTTGAATTTAAAATAGTAAGTATCTTATTACTCAAATTCAATAATTTTACTATTCAAAGTAAGTATTCCCGCCGCTTACCCGAAGCAGATATTCGGTGGATATTCTATTATCGTTGCCTGCTTGTCCTTGGAAAGGTATAAGACAAATTAGTTTGTTCCAACTCTCATCACTTACGTCAACAGCGCGTGCAAACAGTCGCCCCAATCAGGTGGCAAATTTCCTTATCAGGGGATTCGGGGTCCCCTAATCAGAGAGCGTAGACCAGTTCACACAATCTCGGGGCGTCAACACATAGAAACCCTTTCAAAGGAAGACAATTACTCAGTTGACCAGAATGGCCGTAACAACCAGACCAAATTTTCCCACGGAAACTTCTGGTGAACCCGGGAGTAGCAGATAAAACACCGTTAAGTTTAACGGAATAAGCTGACTTGGGGAAAATGGTAACGGAGAATATCCCAAAGCATTTTTGGGCAAAATTGGAGGGAATATTCTAAGGGGAGATCCTTCGTCCATGATTTCCCGTTGTTGTTTCTCCTTAAATACCCCTTTTTTTTCTCTCTAAATCCTCGCAACGATCCTCGAAATACCTCCTCTGTCCCTCTGTTCCCTCTGTTTTAGTAAACCTTTCAGCAATGGCTCTCAAAGCTGTTCATGTCTCCGACGTGCCCAACCTCGACCAAGTCCAGGAAAACTCTTCTCTTTCTCTCTACTCAACCCGTTTTTCCAAAGGTAACGTCAACTTTTAAGCTTTCACCATCTTTTATTCTTGTTTCTTGTTTCTTGGTCGTGATTATAATCTGGGTTTTAATTAGTTTTGGTTTTCTGTTGTTGTACGTAGGGTTGGAGTTGAACAGGGCGACATCGTTTAGGATACCAAAGTTTTTGGTGATAGGGCATCGAGGGCATGGCATGAACATGCTACAAAGCTCTGATTCAAGAATGAAAGCCATTAAAGAAAACTCCATTCTCTCCTTCAACTCTGCCGCTAAATCTCCCATTGACTTCATTGAATTTGACGTTCAGGTAAGGATCAAATTCCCCAACATTTTTCTTTCTTTTAATCTCGTTTGTTCTTTGTCATCTTTTCTTTTTTTTCTCATCTTTGGATTAATCGAAATCTTCATAACACATGAAACCACGTTCTTGTGTCGGGTTAGCGGCTTACGCTCGCCGCGTACGACAAGGTGTTTTGTCTTAATCTGGTGGGGTGGTTGGATGGGTTCTTTTTCTTCCTCCCCACGTGCCTACAAGCGCGTTTAAGTTTACTTTTCCCTTAATTGAATAAATTTCTATTAATAGGAATTAGTTTTTCTTTTTCCCAAGTGGAAGATTACTGATGGTGTTCATTTCTTGCTGGGTTTTGGTGGGTTTTTTTTTTTAATAAAATAAACTTAAAAAAAGATTTTGATTTTGAGAAATTTATGAAAGAGTTTGGAGGTGGTGAAAAATGGGCAAATGAGCCAATCAATCACAGGAAGTAAAGCAAGCGCTTGTGGCTTTTTGTAGGTGACAAAAGATGACTGCCCTGTCATTTTCCACGACGACCTTATCCTCTCTGAAGAAAATGTATGTTCCACTTTTTCTTTTCTTTTGTCTTTTAAGTTTTAACCAATTACCAAGGGTTAAAAATTGTCCATTTCCCCCTGTGTTTCTGATAATTGATTTGGGTTTTATTTTAGGGCACTGTGTTTGAGAAGAGAGTCACGGAGTTATGTTTAGCAGAATTCCTTTGCTATGGACCCCAGAGGGAAGCAGGGAAAGAGGGGAGATGCTTGTTGAGGAAAACAAAAGATGGGCAAATTGTTAAGTGGGATGTTGAAACAGATGATCCACTTTGTACCCTGGAAGAAGCTTTCCAGAGTGTTGAGCCTTCTTTGGGTTTCAATATTGAGTTGAAATTTGATGACAATATTGTTTATCAGCAAGATTATCTCGTCCATGTTCTCCAAGTCATCTTGCAGGTATATCAATGGGGGAAATCTACATCCTGCTATAAGCTTTTTTTTTTTTTCTAGGGACTGGCAAGACATTTTGTTCTTAATTGCTGTGAATTTTGGTACGTGACAGGTGGTGTTTGAGTTTGCAAAAGATAGGCCCATAATCTTCTCTAGTTTCCAGCCCGATGCAGCTCAGCTTGTTAGGAAGTTGCAGAACAACTATCCTGTAAGGATTCTAGCTACATTTTTAATGGATCATATGTCTCTGTATGTTATTTTTAGACTCTTTTTTAATGTTTATCTTCGAAAATCAACAGGTTTTCTTCTTAACAAATGGTGGGACTCAACTTTACTATGATGTGAGGAGAAATTCCCTGGAGGAGGCCATAAAGGTCTGCCTGGAAGGTGGTCTGCAAGGGATTGTTTCAGAGATCAAAGGAGTGTTTAGAAATCCAGGAGCAGTGCCTAAGATTAAAGAGTCTAAGCTCTCCCTCCTGACATATGGCCAACTGAAGTAAGTTCCTAAAATATCCACCATGTGATCAGCTAAATCATGACCTCCCTTGCCTGGAAAACTTTACCTTGTGAGGCCATAATAAAACTCTTATGTAGCTTTTTGACTGCTTTATAAGGTTGTCATAGTCAAATGTTGGATGGCATGCCCTTCTCCAACCTAACACTTTCGAACAGGCTGCTTTTTAAAGCTTGGAAGGTTCTGTCTAACTATGAAACTTTGCTTGTTACTGCAGCAATGTACCAGAGGCTGTTTACATGCAACATTTAATGGGAATTGATGGGGTGATAGTAGACTTTGTTCAAGAGATCTCACAGGCTTTGAGCGACATGATCAAGCCTGCCAAGGCAGTTCCCGCAGAGGATGGGAATGGGGAGACTGAGGCAAAATCACAGCTTCAGTTCTCACAGCAGGAGCTCTCATTTCTCTTAAAGCTAATCCCAGAGTTGATACAGCACTAATTCTTGCCCCCTAACGCCTATAGTTTACCAATTTTAACCCTTTTGGGGCTGTAACCCAGTTACACGTTTGTAGATAACTCGGTATTTTTAATGTGGAAAATCTTTCAGACTCTCATTTTCACTCTCTGAACATCAAAATTTGGAAGAGGAAATGGTCGCTTTCTTTTGTCTCTTCAGAGTCCATAACATTATGAACAATAATACAATATAAAAATAGGAAGAGGGGATTAGAATCAAAGACCATCTATCATACTTTCAGTTGTTTCATTGATCATCAAGTCAATGGTTCCATCATAAGGTGAATGGAATGCTGACTAAGCCACCATTCTTTACCAAAAACAAAAAAGGGATTTAATACAAACCATGTGGGAATGATGCTGATGTTCATGACTAATATAAATATATAAAATAAATTTTTTAATAAAAAAATAATCTTTCATTTAGATAATTTATCTTTCTAACAAGTGGTGGTAACATACTCGCTTAGCTTAGGTCCTGCAAAACAGAAAAAAGCCTAACAACTGAGCTAACTAATGAACAATTACTTCATTATTTCTTTCGATTGATATTAATGATTCTGAACTTCCTCTGTTTTAGATAGAAAGATTCTCCTGCAAAGCCAAGATAATATATGTAAATCCATCCATTAATATTTCAGTAGCAGTTGTAGAGATTATAGGTTAAATTAATGAGATTTTATTAAATTAAGAGTTATAATACAATATTTATTACCTAATTGGACTATAATACTATATTTACTTAAAAGTTGTACTAGAATGTTATTAATAGAGTTACACTATAAATAGGATTAGTCTTATATATATATATATATATATATATATTGTATCATTCAGGTCTCTTAACATATAGAATTTGATAATACAAGATTTCTCATATAGAAGATTTCTGATTCTCAGAGCAAATGTCGAAGCTAACTCCAAACAAAGCAAACGGTCTTGACATGGAGAACCATTCATGGGGTCAAAACCTGCAAGAGGTGAGTGTTAGCATTCCAGTCCCTCACGGAACCAGATCGAGGGACGTTGTCTGCGATGTAAAGATGAAGCATCTGAAGGTTGGGCTAAAGGGTCATACTCCCATTCTTGATGCGGAGTTGTTCGGAGTGGTGAAACCTAACGAATCTTACTGGAGTTTGGAGGATCAAAACATGATCTCCGTGTTACTGACCAAGTGTGATAAAACCAATTGGTGGAAATCCTTGTTGAAGGGAGGTCCCGAGATTGATACTCAGAAAGCAGAACCTGAGCCCAGTCAGTTGTCTGATTTGGACTCTGAAACCAGATCCACCATCGAGAAGATGATGTTTGATCAGAGACAGAAGCAGTTGGGGCTTCCCACCAGCGAGGAGACCGAGAAGCAAGAGATGCTTAAGAAATTCATGGCTCAGAATCCAAACTTTGACTTCTCCACTGCTAAGATGATGTAGATGACACAGAAAACGCACATCTTTTATTTAACTTTCTGAATTTTACCCTAGCTTCTGTAAATTTTACTTAAGACTCTGGTACTATAAGCTCCGATCTTTCCTAATTTTTTGTGTAGTTATTTTCTACTAGTATAAGGATTTGTTTATTACAAGAATTTGGGATTTACAGAATCAGTAAGTTATGGTCCGATGGATTATGTGTACACTAAACAATAGGAGCACCTTTAGCAGCACAATTCATGAATGATTCTCAACACCTGGAGGCTGCGGCATTGCATATCATGATGAACGGGTAGGGTACCAGTACTCCAACCCGAATAATAAATGAATAGTTAAATTTATAATCATTCCAATATTTTTTAAATGTATTATTTTAATATAAACCCTTATACATACTCTCAATAACATAAAAAAATTATTAAAATACTTTTCATAAATACTCAATTACTCGAATTCACGCAATATTTTTCATCCATATTTCATATAATTTATAAATAATTATATTTTTTTATATAAAAAATATATATTAAAAAATATTACAAAATAATTAATAATCATACTTTTGTAAATTAATTTAATTAACTATATGGATTGTCTTTGATTACATAAAATTAAAAAAATAACTTAATTTTAAAACTATTCTAATCTTATAATTTCTCTTTAAGTATATGCATTATAACTTTATATAAATAAAAATATATATATTATAATTAATAATTTTGTAATATTAACACAGAATAAAAAAAGTAAATATATTTATATTAAAAATATATATTTTAAATATATATAATAATAATTAAATTTTTTATAAATTAACATAATATATATTAAAAAACATAATTAAGTTTGAATATTGAATACTCCAAATTCGATATGAATAGCGAAATTACTATCTGAACTTGTCATATAAATTATCCTAACGCTCTGTAATCTCGTGGCTGGCATGTGCCCTGTAACAGGGTACCTATTGTCAACACCAACTTTTGCTTTTACTCCCCGTTTTATCTTTGGGGTCTGTCACATTCTTTTAATTATCGTTTTAACCACATTTGAACAGCTTGACAAGTCGGTGTTTTCTTCTCCTGTAAACCAATATTGACAAAGAACACATACTTGAGATTGGTCTCACCCCCACAAGCTATTAAGAGCAATGTACTTGGCCACAGAATATTTAAATCCTGTGCAGAAAAAGCGTACATCAGCTGCAATGACAAAATACAGAAAGAAGGGGCTGGAACATCAGCAGCAAACGATCGGTCCCAATCAGGCAGCCAGCCACAGCAGTTCACCAGTGAACCTCAGGAGCGGCATATTGTTCAACCACAGCATCTATGATGTAAATATTCAAATGCTTTCACTTTTAGAGTATGGTGCTTTGTTTTATGCCCCTTCTTTTTCTCACAAAATTTTTAATTTATTCCATTATTATTATTCTTTAATCATATTCCTATTCACCAATCAAAAAATATGAAATTAAACTGATAGACCTTATGCTCTGACCCTTTCTTTGTTCTTTAAAATCATTGAATCAGAAAACATTGGGATTCCAAAAAAAATATGTTTGGGTTGGTTGAATTGATTGTTAAAGTCCAAGAAGCTTGGCACAGTCCAACCCAGACTTAATATATTTTAAGAGCCCAAATGTCTTGGATGAGTTTGTGGGCAATACTTTTAGCTGATCTCTCCATTTCTGTGTAATGCAAACAAATTAAAAAGAACATTGGGGCAAAGGAGTAACAATCAGCTTGCTTGCACACAAAAGTCTCATGCACTAACAAGTTTATCAAATATAAACCCTAATTTTAATCAATATCTTATTTGCTTTGATCAAAATTGGCATGCATTCTTGCTTGTGTTCATGATATGCTGGGTAATTCAAAAATTGAAACCATCCACGGAGTCAAAACTCCATTTTAAACAAAGTATGTTATATAATAGGAAAAGGGTTTGGGCCTCCAATGTGGGTTAATCTCATCTTATCCAAAGTACAATCTAAGCTTGAATCAATCTCCTCCTCTCTCTCTCTAGACAACAATAGATCAAAAGAGCAGAGAAAAAAAAATTGTAAATAAGTTTGATGGAAAAATGGATGATAATTGAAGAAGGGTTGGTTTTTCCTTCTGTCTCCATTTTGTCCTGAGGAAGAATTTCACGGCACCAACCAACTGGTTCATCACAATTTGAAGTCAAGACGCACATCCATTGCCTAAGCAAACTTTTCTAGGAGAGACGTGTTGAATATCTAAAACCAAGCTTCTACCTTAGGGCTTGGAATCAATAACAGGTACCTCTATTTTGTCCTCATCATGATTAGCTCATAGTATCAAGTTCGGACCCAAGTCTCAAAAGTAATCAAAATCTTCTTTTGTAAATTAAATTAGAAATCATAAATTTTGTTTTTTGAAAGGTAAAGAGATCATAAATATTAAAAAAAGAAAATAGGTAAATTAAGAAAAAAGAGTGAAATAAACATAATATAACCTCTCTAAATTAATACTAGATAAATTAATAATTTTAATTAAATAATATTTTTGATCGATCCCAATTTAATTCGATGTAGTAAATTAATAATTTGTTAAATTTATAAAATAATACATTTAAAAAAAACACATAAGTCTTACTTGATATATAAA
>NW_018397273.1:140679-166486 GCF_002168275.2 Theobroma umbraticum | reverse complement strand
CTTTATATATCAAAATTATATATATACATGACTTAATTAAGAAGACTTTGTAACATATGACTCTAATATGACTTGTTTTTTTTTTGAAATTGATGTCTCATTGAATCTTATCTCTAACTTTTTTTTGGTGCATTAAAAAGATCTAATGTAATGTTTTCGTATTGTAAGAGAAAATTATGCAAAATATATGTATTAAGTTCAATATTTTTTAAAAAAATTATAAATTAATAAATTATCAATTTATCGATTACATGATATCTCAATTAATTAATAAATTTTCATGATGTTAAAGGTATTGATTTATAGAAGTTTAATTATAATATTTTAAAAATTAAAAATTAAGAATTTAGGATTTTGAATTTCTTGTTATTAAGGGAAGAAGAAGAGGAGAAGAACAAAAGGAGATATACTCTTCTTAAAGGATTTCTTGTTATTAATGCATCAAATGTAAAATCTTAAAAGATTTTAGTCTTGTCCTTATTGAGTCACAACATTGAATGTATCATGAGATTGCTTGAGTTAATTACTTTTACTCTTCTATAACGAAATCATAGTCCACATTTTACAGCAAAACTTATGTATAAGACTCTTGATTCAGTAGAGATCCTAGCAAAACAAGTAACAGTTCCTTTGAAGTAAGTTACTATTTCTTCTGTTTCAAATTAAATGTCCATTTTTACCATTTTTGACAAAAAAATTAACTTTGATTATTATTAATTATAATGTTATTTGTAATTATAATTTCGACAAATAAAATTTAAAAAATCCTAAACTCAAAATTTTCAAATCTTATTTTTGAAAATTTTAATTTTACGATATTATAAAAATTACTATCAACGTTGGTTAAATTTAATTTTAAAAAATACAAAGTAAACACCCAATTTAAAATAAAAAGAGTAGCATCTAGTTTTAACACAACATTTTGTCTAGAATTAAAAAAAAAAAGTGAAAAAAGGTTGATTTTGGGATTGAAAATCTAGATTAGGGCTTCTTTTGTTTTAAACTCCATGGTGTAGGCCTCTAGCCATGGCATAGCTTAGCTGTTCTCTTTTTTCAGTTATTAAGAGGGTATAGCTAAGGCTGCTGTTTAAAAACTAAGCACTAGTACCAGTAGATAACTAAATGGGTAGGGCAATGCTGTAGCTAGTGAAGCATGCATGAACCTTTGCCTCTTGCATTAAATTTCCTTTGTTTTATTTTCATGGCTATAACTTCACTTGTCGTTTTTGTTGTCTCCAAGTATGTGTGGAGGTTTGAATTATTTGAGGTTTTGGCATTAGCTAGAGTTGCATAAGAGTAATATTTAAGATAAGGAGAAATGATTTTGTTGGAAACAATAAAATACAAAGATTTCTTCGAATTTCGATAAAAAATACACTTATCCTTCTAATTTGAAAATTACTTTTCTACTTTCATGAGTTTGATAAAAAAAAAAATACACTCATTAATCCTTTCAAAAACTAACGACATTTAATATTTTTATCCGTTCTAGCATGTCAGCATGTAATAAATGCATGTATAAGTTTTGGATGAAGAGTAAAACAAAATGTGAACATAGTTGTGTGTCTTTTTAAAAGTAAATGTTACTACTAAATTAAACTTTAAAATAATGAAAAATAATGTAGTATGTGGAACATAGTTTAAGATAATGTTGATAATATATTATAGACCTTATACCTATACATTAAGGTAAGAAACTCAATGAACAAATTCAAATGCAACTTGTCTATTGATATTATTTAATTAAAAAGATATGTGGTACATGAACATGGACTAAATTAATGCAATTAACTAAAGAAAAGTAATAATACTATAAAAGAAATGAAGAATTAATCATTAATTTGTGGCCAAAAAAGGGAAAAGAAGAAACCATCTCTGTGATTACAACAATCATAGAGATGAGAATGATGTAGGGAAGACACTGGCCAAAAGGGTCTTTTACAAAAAATATATGATGAGACAGCTGGACTAAGCAATGGAGAAATCAAGCCACAAATGGTTTCTTAGGAGTATTAAAGAATAAGGAAGATGATAACATAAACAAAGAACAGACACACATAATCATGGCCCTTCTCCTCTTACCCAAAATTGTCAAACTTCAAGGGTGGGAAAGAGAGAGGGAGAAAGAGTCTTCTCTCCCCCCACACCAACACCCACACCCACAACTTGGCCAATCTTCATTAATTGAGAGAAATCAAAACCAAAATGTGTTCAAACACGCATCCACAGGTGTTGTGTTCTTCAAAAGGTGGTTTGCAAATTTCAATGTGAGGGGAAAAAAGCAAAGAACAAAAAAAACATGGGATTATTATTTTATGGTGGGTTGTTTATCCTTCGTCAATGTCATTATCATGGTTGACCTAGGGCTTGATTTCCTTTTTTCTTTGTGTTTCTTCATGTGGATGACTACTACTCTTTGCTATGGACATGGGGGTGGTGTTGGTGGTCCTTTTGGGGATGGAACTCTTCTTTGAAATTAAAAGAAAAAAAGGGAAAAAAATTATAGTACTTAGTGTTTCATGATGATTAATTTCCCAATAAACAAATAAGGGCATTAAGGTGAAGTAGTATTTCACTTTTGACAATCAAAAATAAGTTTCCTCTTTTTAGTTTATGATTTGCATTCACATTTTTCACATGTTTTGTTTAATTGAATTCAACATCTCCGAGTATAATATATATAAGCAAAAGTATAAACCTTTTTCTTAGATGTGACATTTTATGGTATGGATATTTTATAATGTGTCATATTATAAGAAGTTTCGTTTTTGTTTCTAATTAGTTAAATATCCAATTAATATAAGAAAATGCTAAATTATCATGATCAATGTCACATCAGTATGATTAACATACCACATTAGTATTTTTAACCGTGTTAAGATTTATATTGAAATTAACAAATTAAAAAAATATATAAAAATTTAATTTATACGAATTATTATACATTTATTAAATCAAAATTTTTTATAAAGTGCAGAATCTAATTATATAATTTGACTCAAAAAATAGTTTATTTTCATTGCATTTTAACTCCTTGAAATCAATCTTTTAACTAACTTGGAATGGTTAAAAAAAAATGGGTCAATTAGTATTTTAGTATTTTGCAATTTTTTAACCCATTTCCTTTCTTTCATCTTATGACTCACAAATTGCTTACTTTTCCTTTTTTTCTTTTCTCATATTTTTAATAATTGAAAGACTAATTCATCTTTAATTCTTTTCCACCACTACTTATTAACCCTTTTTCTTTAAACCATCTAGGAAACTAATGGAAGAGTGGGAATAGGAGCTGTAAAAAGATGGAAAAGTCAAAAGAAAAATGATAAATATTCCATCCCAACACCAAAAAAAAAGAAAAAAAAAACTCCATCCAACAAAATTATGAAACAAATCTAGTTGTTGGGGAATATAAGAACTAGCTTTTAAGCTTTTGATGTCGGCATAACCTTTGATTTTAAGCCAAATATCTTGCAATCACATAAGGTAATAAGTAACAACCATACCTCCATGATCAAGCTTGACGGGTTTTGACACAACAGGGTAACAAAGAAAAAATCCTAACAACAAAATCTATATATCATTCTACTTGCAGGATTGGGACACAAAACAAGGTCCCACTTTCACTTTGGGTGAACTCTAAGGTTTTCTTCTTCATCATGTAAGCCCATATAAGATTTAATTGTCCGCCGATATACGTAATCATTATTTTAATTCGAATTTCTATTCAATATTCGGTTAGTATATAGGGTTTATACAATTTCACTTAATCGTAAAATGTTACACCATGAATATATGAAGATAGAAATTAAAAATCTTTTAAAATAAATATGTTACCAGTTATGAGTATTTAAGTCTTAGTTAAGGAAATGGCTAGATTTACTTTACTGGTAACGCGTAGAATCTATAAACTGAGATGAACGGTTGTGATGGAATGAATAGAAATGATGAGGACTGTGATACTTGCCTACAATGTTATCCAAAACCAATTCGGACCCTTTGATCTTTTGAAGGGGCCGAACCCTAAAGGAAAACCAGTCCAGACGTGGCACACGTGGGGCTCACTGTAGAAGGAGCAGATGGGGAGGCGGGGGTGCTTGACCAAAAACAGTAGAAGTTTTCTTACACGTTTGTCTAAGAAACGACCCGTCAACATAAAGCAATGCGAGGGGGTTTTAGTCAAGGAAGGAGTTCCGAGTCAGAATAAAGAGGAGTCGTTCGAACTTTGAGTTGGAACGGAATTTCTTCTGCTCTTTATATAAAATGGGCACCTCCCTGTCTTTGTTCTCCCTGCAAAGCCATTAAAACCCAACAAAAGTCTTCGTTTGGTTTTTGCCTTTTCTTTCCTTTTGGGTTCGTCTCTCTCTCTATTAGCACATTTCCAATCCTACATGTTGCTTTGATTGATTCTCAATCAGCTAAGCTAGCTCAAGTTTACGGTTGGTTGAGAGAAGACAAACATACAACTTAAGCTTGCTGGTTGAAGAGGTTTCTGTGAGAGTTTTAACCATGGAAAGTAGTCGAAACTTTGTTGTAAATGGAGGGATCAAGATGCCCATTGGTTACAGGTTCCATCCTACAGATGAAGAGCTTGTGGTTCATTACCTGAAGAGAAAGGTTTTGAGTCTCCCATTACCTGCTTCTGTCATTCCTGAGTTTGATGTTTTCCAGACTGATCCTTGGAGCTTGCCAGGTTAGCTGCCTCTTAATTTCTCTCAAGGTTAATGCTTTCATAGTGTCAACTCTAAGTAGTGCTTGTTCTAGTTCTTTGAAACCCAACTTTACTTAGTGAAATTTTCTGTTTATCAGATCTTTGTACATGTCCTTAATCATCCTTCAATAGTCAAATTCTCTTAACATAGTTTTATCAGGATTCCATGCGATAATGAAAGTTGTGGAAAACAAGAATGCATAGTTCTGTCGAACTTCAGGAAACAAAAACTGTCAGCAATTTGTAACATGTGCTGTGTTTGCAGCCTGAGAATTTGTAGTATAGTAATGAAACTTACCATGTCTAGAGCATCAAATTTGAGAGGGGTTTTCTAAAAGAGCTTAAATTTTTGTGGGTTTCCAGGTGATTCGAAAGAAAATAGGTATTTCTTTAGCAACAGCTATGGCAATGAAAGTAACAAGAATGGCAAGAGAGCAGCTGGTTCTGGTTACTGGAAGCCCATTGGCAAAGAGAAACCAATTTTAGCTTCTGGAAGCAACCAAGTAGTTGGGATGAGAAAAGCTTTGATTTATTGTGAAAGGAAGAGTTCCAATGACACCAAGACTCGATGGCTCTTGCATCAATATCGCCTTGTCGGCTCAGCGGCAGCTCTCGGTTCATCTCAGGTAACATAACAACAAACTAAATTAGTGGCACAGCTCATTTTTCTGCTAATATAAGTAGCAGTCATCAAAGATTTTGGTAAGAATTGTATCTTAGCTATGGGTTTGCTAATATTTGCAGATGTCCAAGTGGAAATTGTTTGGAGATTGGTTGGTTTTCCGGGTGTTTCAGAGGAAGAGAAATGCCAAAAAACATAGAGCCAGTTCTAACAAAAGTCAGACTACCAGTGCAGTGACCATGCCTAGTTGTATTGATTTTACAGTGGAAGACTGCTCCGTCTATGGTCCTCCTCAACCTTCTTCACCGAGTTCAAGTGAAATTACTGAGGTTTCTCTCAATGGATTAGTTGAGGAAGAAAGCAGTGATTTCATTAGTTCTTACTCAAATCGTTGAATGAGAAAGCAGTGAAAAGAGTTCACACTAGACTTTGTACCAGATCTTTTTAACTGTTGTGCAAGAAATGAGAAATGGGCAAAAAGGAAAAGAAAAAAAAATGGCAAATTTGACTGTTTCTAGGACTTGAGATATTGTGTTCTGCAAGCAAATCCCAAACCTTTTACCATGATATTGCTCCCTCCCTATCCTGCTTTGTTAGTTTTCTTCAAATTTGAAACAATTATGGTGAGAGGGGAAAGTGGTGGCACAAATTATTGCTCATATCTAAGCTTTCATTATCAAAAGGCAAATGATTTTTGAGACAGAAAGATGACTAAAAGTAGACACAAATATGAAAGAAAATACAATACTACAGAAAAAGAGGCATCCAAGGAAAGAAGTAGGAAAAGGGGTTCTGTTCTGTATTATCTAATCATGACATTGTAACAATGGTGGCAAAGGGCATCTGCACATGGGTGCTGATTCTCCACCCCTACATATACTCCCAACATCTGAAGAACTCAATACCCCTTCCTAAAATATGCTTCCATTTATCGAATCTAGGTGACTTTTTTAGGCTTGTGTTCTTACACATTACTTTAAGGCCTTCAGCCACATTTTAAAAGTAAACAGATTCTCTCTCTGTCTTTCAATTTCAAAAGGATTCTGTATAATTAATGTGTTCTTCTGCTAAAGAATGGTTTTGGTTGTGTTGTGTTGGGAAAGGAGAAGAAAGACAGACAAGGGTTTTTCTAAATACTTCCAGGCTTGGGTAACACAACTTCTCATGGGATGATGAGAATAAGATTCTTCTTGTCAGCCAATAGAGCCAAAGAAGAGGAACATTTTTTTTTTAATTAGGTTTTTTTAACCTAACCTCAACTCTCCCACCACCCCAGGTTTTCCCATCTAGATCCAAGTATCCAAATGAAAAAGATGCATAAAGGGAAACTAAAAGTCATTGCAGCAACACATTAGAAACTGCAGAAAATGGATTGGTTGGTTAGATGTGATAAAAGAAACTAACTTTGCTCATCAGATGATCACAAGCGTGCAATCTTCTGAAAGACCATCATTTTATTTATCTCAGTAGGACCCAAGGCAAGTTGGGTCAATGACAACTCACATGTGTACCACATGTAATGTACAAACACAGGAAAACATTGAGAATTTGAGATGATTTTCTAACTCAAAAATCCCTACTATTGAAAATACATGACCTCCCAACAAACATTTTGGAAAGGTATATATATATATATTTGTGGGGTTTTGAGTTGTTTGCTAGCTTCATTTGGACAAAATGCTGTACCGCTGTCATTGAATCATAGGGTAGTTTCAGCTAATCAAGGGATCACTACTGAATTGATCACGTTAGTCAATAACCAGTGCATGTCCATAGCAAATATCAAAGATTCTTTTCTTCTCTGTCATAGTGTTTCCATTATAAGCAGTCAATTTGCTGTAAGGGAACTGAAAGAAAAGTTTAGCAGCAAGCTCTTCGTGACAGAGGTTGGGCTGCTACAGAACTACCGACCAAAGTTCCTTGTGGCAGAGGTTTAAGAATCATAATCTTATCACGTCTTCCCTGTTAAAGACGCAAAGAGACATGGGGTTTGGCTTGCGGCGTAGATTGCTGACTTTCACGCCTCTATTTTTGTCAATGGAAGGTGAGTCTAGTTGTTGTGGTAGGCCATAAATGTACAAGTACAAGCGTTCCTTTTTGTAACTTCCAATTGCACCAAGAAGCCTTTCTTCATGCTAGGAGTGGAATGGTTTCTAGCAACTAAATATCTAAATCCTAAAATAGATAAAACAATTGTACAAGCGAGTAGTAAACTTGGTTGTGAAATACAACCTAGAGCTAGAGGGTAAATAGCGAGACCTGGTCAAAGTATTTTGACAATATTATTAAATAAAATTAACAATCTAATCTCAGTTAAGAAGAACAATCCATTTTCCTTTTTGTTGATTGATTCAGTGGCAAGATGCAGATAATCATCCTATCAACGGCTTCATACGATATCTGTAAGCTCACACTTTTTGTACCTGCTCTTTCTTTTATCAGTGTTAATTTAGGACTTTGATACCCCATAGGCCATAGCATGGTATTCCATTCCTCAAGCTGGTGGGCTGAGGTGTGTATTCTGAAATTGCCCAATCCGGGAGAGAACTTTCTTATCTTAGCATTGCCTTCAAGGATGGAAGGGAGCAAATATTTTCTTTTGTTTATTCTTTGGTATCTCCATCAAAGGCCATGTCTAACTCTTTCAAGTGCTAGCTCCACAAACAAAGATGCCTAAAACACGCAGGGGAGAAAAGGGTTCCATTAAAAAAGAACTTGGTTTCCTAGGCAAACGTTCGATGATCAATTACTTTAAAATTTTGCGTCGTAGCATTCTTTTTGGGTGCCTAATTTGACTATTTGATTATTATGAGGTGCCTAATTTCTTCCATATACCTTGACTATCTTCATCTTCACCATTGGATGCTTAATGTACAACAAGTGCTTGTGTCACGGGGGTTTTCTCTCAACACCCATGTGGCGCTCAACCACGCCCTTTCCTGGGCCACTTTGGTGGCTAAGCTAGCCTTACCCGGTCAAGGATGGTCTCCTTTGACAAGATCACTGATACGGAAGTAAAACCTCTAACACCGGCACGTTCAATCAATCGAGCCCTGCTCGCTAAGCCTCTGATCCACACACTCGGGACAGCTCCCCTGTCGAGCCCTTGCCTGGAGAGCACCACCTCGAGCAGTTCCTCATTTGGCCACACGCTACTCTCGGACACCTTATCCTGCCCGCATGCTCACTCAATTGAGGCAACCGGCACTCAATGAAAAAGGCACACAAGTAATAAGAAAACAAGTAGGAAAAAGGGTATTTGTATTTACACTTAAATATACAAATGTACAAGGACGGCCTAAGCTAACTGCACAATGTCCCTCAGCACCCCAACCCAACAGCCTTGGTAGACATTCACTGTAGCCCCTCACAATGGCCCTCAAGTGCCCAGCCGCTTTAGCCCCTAGGTTCCCAATTCTACTCATTCTCCCAGCAGCCTCTCTCCAACCGCTTAACCAGCAGCAACCGGCCAACAACCTTGGCAAGGTCCCCCAAGGTCCCTTTTTATAGTGAGAAGCCTCCTTCAGCAGTCCCAAGGGATTCCCAACGGTCCTGGTGCCATTTGGGGTCTGTCTAGGCTCTCTACTGCACTTCTGGGCCGTTGGCCAGCGGCTAGGCAACGATTTGCCCACCCGTTGGGTTGGTTAGTCTTTCCTACGCAGCCTGGGTCTATCCTGGGCTACCTTCACCGCCCACGCTGCCTACTTGTGTACCAGTTAGGCTTGCTTGCGCACCAGAGTTGTTCCTGTGCTTGCGCGTCCTACTCTGCTCGCCCCATTGCCTGGGCCTTCTGTGCACCAAAACTGCCAACCATAGTCATCTGCGCTCCCAAGCAATACCTAGTGGCCGGAGATCTGCCCCATCTACAAGCCATGCTACCCTTCATCAAGCCAACCGGTCTAGTGAAACAAAATGGGTATGAGACTTGCACAAAGTACAACCAGTTGTACATGCAAAACTAGTGGAAGAACATTGATGTTAAATCTAAGTACTCTATTCTTGTACTTGAAAAACATGGATGTTAAGTCAAATATAAATCTTTTATCTCCATTTGATGTTTCATTTTTGTAACATGTTTAATAAATTTTTATATTAACATTACTCTTATTGTTAGACTATTTATCAATGCTAGGAAGGTTTAAGGTTTAGGATTTTTGATTACTAATATAAAACTGGACACGTGTTATAAAATTATGAAAGAGACACCAAGTGAGACAGAATATTTTTCTTCTTATTAATTCTAGTCTTGATTTCATTACCCCTCCATTTTAAAGTAGGATTGTTAATTACAAATTTTAATCAATAATTCACTAATTATTTCTATCTCTTTATCTTTAGCTTTGTTCGTCACAAGAGGTAATTACTAGCTAAAATTAGCTGCTATAGCCTGCTGTAGAATCTCTAATTAAAAAAAAAAACAAAGGACTTTATAAATTTGTGTTTAACTTGTTATATCAATGCCACTTTTTATTATACTAATCAAACATGGGCAAAGGGAGAGGGGCGCCACCCCTTAATTTTTATTTTTTTTATTTTTATGTGTATAAAATTCAAAATATTCAATTTTACCATTTTACATGGATCAAATGAGTTGGTTTAGAGTAGTGGTAAATTTAAGTTAACTTTTAAAGTCTTGATGTAACTTAATGTGAAAATTTAATGTTAATTTTTCTTTTGCTTTATAAATATTACGATACATAATGTGAAAATCTAATATTAATTTTTTTTACGTTTATATCTATTTATATTGATAAATTCAAAAGCTTATATTTAAATTGTTAATGAAATATGTTAACCTAATATGAAAATCTAATGTTAATTTTCTTCCGGCTTTACATCTATTACGATATCTAATATAAAAATTTAATGTTAATTTTTCTTCTTGTTTTATATCTCCTTATATTAGTAAATCAAAAAATTTATATTTAAATTATTAATGAAATTTTATATTATAATTTAATTTTATTTCAAAAGTGATTAATTTTTTACTCCAAATCAAATCATTAAACTGATTCATGCTTCGATCAATGATCAGATCTGTTACTTTTTATGATTACTTTTGTAGCCACCCTTCGTACGAAAACGCTGAATCCGCCATTGCATGGACAACAACCAAAGAGAAAACAAAATGGAAGGTTCTGATCAACAACATAATTAACAGCTAGCAAGTAAATGCAAAATTTAATCCCTTCAGCCTGTTGTGGTTATCAACCTAATCCCACAATTCTCGCTGGATCTCTGGTTTTCCCTTTCCATGCAAATTCCAGAAAAAGGCCATAGTTGCAGCAGACTCTTTTCTAATGATCAACCGAATTTAGATGATATTCCCTTGGTTCCTTTTGCATGTCCTTCCTCCTTCATGGGTTGTGGTGTATCAAAGTTCGACATTGCAGACGACGGAGAAGCCGCCTCCTCCCAAACCCGTCGATTCAGGCCTGTTCATCCAAGGAATGATCGTGCTGTGGTGGACAGTAGCCTCTTTTGCAAGCCGTTGCCTGAAGGTGGCAAAGAAGGAGAGCATGCGGTGGGTGAGATTCAAGAAATCAATGTGAAGAAGGAAAATTCTGCGGCAAAAGGAGGGATCCAAATGGAAAAGGTTAAAAAGGAGGAGGCCTGTGATAAGGAAGATTGCAAGGAGGACGACTGTGGTTTTTATCCTAGATCGCCAAGTTTCAGGGAATATTGCATTTTATCTGAGTCTGATGGTGACAACAGTGAAGGTGAGCCTGGTTTTGCATGGATTAATATCAAGGAAACTGTAAGCAAAATCATAACAACTCTACGTATTATAATGCTAATTTTTAACTCTTGTTATTGATATGAAATGCTGAAGAGAGCGTAGAAATTTTTTGCTTGGAAGATGCGAGGCACACGAAAATGATAAAGAAGCATGATCTTCCTATTGACTTAATTCCTGAAACTGGTAGTTCCTGGCATTTGCATCCTTTGCAAAACCAATTACCATCGGAGAGTTTGATGTCAATTCTGTATTTACAGGTGATAGTGCTGCAGGGAAATTGAAGGACAAACGACAGAGGAATGTTCGAAATAGCAACAAGGTATGAATATTAAGAACAGCTCTCCTGGTAGAGTCGGCCAACACCATCCAGTTTTAATGATCAAATTGTGATTCAGCCCTACATACATTATAATAATTGCACAGATTATAGACTAAATCAGTATGATTCTTATAAATTACGATATTATTAGAACGATATTGAGAATTATATATAAATTAACATAATTCAATTTACAAAATAACAAAGAAATGCCTAAATGCTTCGTCTGGAGGCTCTTCATAGACATGCAAACCCAACTGCATGGGAATCAGCCTCTCTATGAATAACTTTTTTCTTTTTTTTTTTTTGTGGAAAGTGTCTCCCTATGAATAACTTGCTTGATGAGATAAAGGCAGAAAGAAATTGTTTTCTGTATCAATCTTGCATATAACTTCATTTAAAGAATTATAAAAAGTTTGCTTTTATTGCTTATAGTTTTGTCCGGTTACCCTATTCAGATATAACCATTTTCATTTCCTTTCTCTAAGCAGGGATCAAGAACTCGATTAGGGAAGAGAGAAAGGATAGGAAAAGGAATTAGGACTGGTTCAGCAAAAGTAAAAAGAATTTTAAGAGTCTGATTCTACAATAATCTAAACCAATCCTTATGGTCACAGCATCAACAAGCTTGTTTGCAAGGGTTGCTTGGTAATCCTAGAAGAAAGGAAGACCATTTTAATCCTGAATTTAGAGCTTCCATCTGCCTGTGTTTTTTCCCATCCCCTTCAGCTCTGGAAGGAACAAGATAGAGCAGGAAAATTGACTTGTGACCTCTGTATTTTCTTGATTAGATGCAAACTATATTTCTTCATTTGAGCACTCAAACATTTAATTTATTAATTAGTGTATGATTTTATTTTTAAAAAAGTAAATTTCAAATCTCTTTTCTCTAAATATATATAAAAAAATTTCTTTACAAGAGAAAATGGATTGTCGTGAATGCTAAAGTTATATACATTGCAAACATTAGAACAATTTATTTTCTTTCTAAATTATAAATCTCCTCCTTTTGATTTGAATAATGCCTCCCACTCTCCCACTCAAATTCTATCTTCATCTGCATCCATAGAAATTGCAGTTTTTTTTCCATAAAATTTACCATTTATTTAATTTTATTAGTTATTGCATAAATCTAATATAAATATATAAAAATCAAAGTCTTTGACAAAAAAAAAAAAGCAAAGGCGAGTAGCATGAGTAATAGTCACATGTCTTTTAATTGATGAATTTGTTTGATTTGATTAAGTTAAATTTTTTGAATAATTAATTATATTTATTAATTTTAAATTTTCGATTCCATTTATATGGGTACTTTGGTAAAAAACTTGAGAATTACTCTAAAATGACATTATGATTTGGATCCATTGTATATAAATAGCTTTTTATTTACTAATCTTTTTGTTGTCAGGCTTAATTTGTGCTTAGTCTCAAGATAGTGAAATATTAACTCTTTATAGTAAGAATGGTAACAGATTTGATATTCTTTGTTTTTGAAGTATTGATAATTGAATCTTATTATTAGTCAAGATACTTAAACTCTATAAATAAGCAATTAATATTTGAAAATTGCTATTCAATATTACTTGAAATAGATAAACATTATTCTTTAAATATCCAAACTTGTAAAATATTAATTTTTCGAATCTCTTCGGTTCATGGGTTTCGGATAATCGACCCCCGACCCCAACCTAAGAAAGAAAATTATTTCACCTCTAGTACATGTAATTTTCTAATAATAAAAGATAAACCATCATGGAATTTCTTTTTTGTTTTATAGAAAGATAATAATTTTAGTATTACAATGATAACCCTGTCCTTCTTGAACCCAAGACAAGTAGGAAACACTTCACCTGAACCAGTCCCAAATTCAAATAGAAAGCATCCTAACCCTATGTAATCAAGGCAAATGAATTCAGAACACCTGAAAATTAAATTCCCTTTACCATCCTACTCCTTAGGGCTGGCTTCGTGTAATGGTACAGTGAAAGAAGTGTCTCCAGGCAGCCTAGTGGTAGACTGGCTTCGGAATTGACTAGAACCTGATAAAGCATTTGCACCCCATTTCACTAGGCAACTGCTCATTTAAAATGCACCCAATTTCCTTTTCGTGTCGACGAGTAGTTTTCTCTTATGGCATACAGCTCAATTCTTCCTTCAAATCATTTAAGATTTTGATCTGTTTTCTTCAAGACAAAGGCGTCTAGCTTCTGATATTGTTTCCAAATGAATAACTGTCATGTAGTAGGTAAATGTACAGAGGATCGATCGGTCTCAACTGTTAACCACCTCTGATTCCCTGTGCCATAACAGAAGGAAGGACCAATACCATCACCAGCTCATTCCTGTCAATAATCCCAATTCTTGTTCAACTTTTTGGCACAACATGTGGAAAAAGGAAATTAAGTGCTTCCCAGGACACCCTTTTTTCTTGGTCAGATACACGAAAAGAGCACTAATTTCTTTTTCAAATTTTTACTACATATCCCAAAAGAAAACACAAAGAAGAATAACTCTATGAAACCATTAGTCGTAGAAACTAAAAGAGACAAAACATGTGCAGGTGGTCACTGTTAGGTTTGATGGATACATAGTGAAGTGGAAGACTTTTGTCTGTAGGGACTCCTTGAATTGTAATGATAAAAGTAGAATTTTAGAAGGAAAGAAAATAGGAATGACCAAAGTAAGTTATCTGTTAATTTTTACATAAATATTAAAAACAATATTTATAAATAATACATATTCTAAAATTATTATTCTACTTACTTAAAAGAATTAAATCAGGTATTAGTGGAGGTACCATCTATTAGCATGAGTTGAAGAAAAGGTACCAAAAAACATCCCTGCCCTGGTTGTATTGATACAGGACCGACTAGACACGACCCAGCACTCTTTTCCCCTAGCCTACACTTGAAGAAGGCGGCCCTTTGAAAATGGTAGCTCCTCTTTGATCTTGTCATGCTTCTTTCTTTCCTTAAGCTTCAAGAAAACCAGCCTTTTTGACCAAGGGAAAGTCCTCATTCAAAGGTGTACATTAATTGTCTTCCATTTCACCTGCTGTCGCTATCAAACCTTACTTATGTTCAATCTCACCTTGCAGATTCATTATCTGTTTGCAACACAAAGGCCCTCCTTGTCTTCCATCTGACCAAGTACTTGGAAGTTATTTCTCCCGTATACTCCAGTTTCTTTTCCGAAATAATTTAAAATAATTTCTCTTATATTAAACTTTTTTAATAATTCTTTTATTTTTTATATTAAAAATATTAAATTTTTTTTTTCAAATTTAAGTATATAATATATCAGAGTTAAAACTTCTGTATATCTCTGATTACTATTATAATAGGAAATCACATGAAACGAATATAAGACTACTTAGTTTACCAATCTCATGAAATTAACAGTTCTGAAAACAAAAAAAGAAAAGAAAAGTAAGAGATAAAACAGATAATGTGTCCTAATAATTTCAGGGTGTTTATCCTTAGATCAGCTTGTGTTTGAAAAAGGCAATCCTCGTTAGGGTGAATAAACTGTTTTCAATTTTAGGTACAAGAGTTGATTAACTACCCATTAAAGTTGTTAACCAAGGTTTTTAATTGGACAACGACAAGACCATTTTCAGTTAAGATTCTCAACTCTTTTCATAATGGTGGGGGTTGCACTTTTTGGCTTACTTTTTATTTTTTATTTTAATTTCAAGGAAGGAAAAATTAAATCTAATTTTAAATTTTAAATTTCAATCCGAAATGATTAACATCAAAGAGGGTTGATATTAATTATTCCGTGTTGTAAAGGGATAATCATTTATAGATATGATGTACTCGATCCGATAACATAAGGTTCAAGTATCCTATATTTGATTGTGGATGAATTATCAAAATTTGATTATACATATGTTTATATAATATCCTATATAATGTTTCAAAATTTTATAATTTGTGAAATTTGAATATTTATCCTCTTTACTTTTAAGACAAATTTCACCATTTTAACTAATTTTTTTATAAATTAGTAAATATAAAATTAAATTTTTATATGGTTTTTAGTTATTTAAATTGTTATTCTAGTTATTTAATGGATTTAAGTAATTAGTAATAATGTTATATTATTAGGATTCGATTTTGAATAATGTTTTGTGATTTTATTCAGATTTTAATAGAGTTTGGGTACTTTTTAATTCAATAGATTTGAAATTAAGTATCTAAAATAATATGATACCCTATTCGTTTACATCTCTGTTCATGAAAAATAGTCATTCTTAATTCAAAAATGAACCAAACAAAAGCATAGAAATAGAGAGAAAATGAAGGAGTGAGAGCTATATGCTTGAAAGGCATAAGATATTTTCTAAAGGACAATAAAAATATTTTTATATTAAGCTTATGAGTATAAGTTTGATTAATTTTTTTTTGAAAATTAAGTTTGATGAATATTAATATTTAATTTAAAAATAAAAATACTAATATTTAACTTAAATAAATTTTTAACTTAAAATATTAATATTTAAAGTATGCAACACTATTAAAATTAAAAAAACTTAATGAAATCATTTAGTACAATTAAAATTTTAATTTATAAATTGAATAAATCTTTCTAATAATTATAATAAAAAATATTTCAATGATGGTCATTTGATGAATACACATTTATAAGTATAAGTTTAAATCTTGCTAATAGTTATAATGAAAAATATTTCAATTATCATCATTTAATAAATACATATTTATAATTATAGATTTTGAAAATCTTACGTAATTGATGAATATTTATATTTTTATAGTGTTATAGTAAAAAAGTGATAAGATGAAATTTTTTTAAAAATTAGAGTTTATTTTCATTATAAGTATATGATTAAATGCTTTGACAAATATCATTATTGATATTATTCATTTTTTTTATTCTTAACTTTGATCCAAATTAGTAAAAACCAAAATGTCAATATTATTTTGTAATCAATTTCTATTTATCATTTTAGCATGTAAATAATTTCATTAAAAATAATATTTTTCATAAAATGATTTAAACAACAAAAAATATTTTCAATAATTTATTAAAATAATTAAAACATTAAATTTTTTTATAAAACATTTATATAATTTTTTAAATTACTAAACAAATCTCTATTCTTCTTTGTTTCTAACTCTTTAATAAAAATTGACTTACTCTGTCTCTTACTTGCCCTTGATCCCCAAGTGGCCAAGTAGTCATAAATTTTGTTTGTGTGCCCAAATTTGGTGTGTATTTCTCTGTAATTACTAATAAAGGTGAACAGATAGTTTTCTTGTCTAACTTGCCGTGTGGAGAACATACAAAAGTGTGACACTCTCCCTTTCCCTGCTGTCTAGGGCAAAAGGTGGCTCTCTAAGGGTTGCAAAACCAGAAAATTCAGTCTCGAGGATATAACTGAGGTTGGCCCAACTAGTTATCGCATCAAGTTGAGTGAAGTCAATGCTAGTGACCACCAACTCTTTTTACCTCTTCATGGTGTAGATTAATGAACATTATTTAGTGGAAACTCATACCATTCGTTCGATAAAAAAAAAAATTGTTAGTAATATAAAATAGTTCGTTACAAGACTCTCATTTATTATAACCGTAAAAACTAAAACAAAGTCTTTTTTTAATATAAATTTATTTTTACTACTAAAAAATATTAAATATTTATGTTAAATATAAAATACATTGAATTCATAACTTTTACCCTAATCATGGTAAAAGTCGAGAATGAAGAAAGAAAAGGAAAACAAAGAAGGACGAAAAGAGATTTAGGTTTTGAATTGTTGTATAATAAGATAACAATAGGTACTTAATATCATCCCATAAGTCTTATTCCGAAAATTTGACTTGAAATTTCTAAATTCAAGAACAAAGTCCAACTATTTGATTAGATGTTTTGGAGTAGGGAATTACCTGTATAATCCTATGATTAAAACCAAATTATCTGCTAATTTTCTATTTTATCTTGATGTTAATTAAAAACAAAATGGAGGGTAGAAAAGGTAGTTGAGAAAAAATAAAAACAAACGAAGATTTGACCCACCCACCTTGGTCAAACTATGATGGATCATTTTTGTGTTCCTCTTTCCTTGTCAGCGTTATCTGACTTTGACCGCCCCCTTTTGCTAAGAAACTGCTACTGTTAGCGTCCAATTATCCACGTGCCACCAAATCAACCACTGTCCTACCGCCACGTCAAACTCGATTCACACTTCCCCCGATCCCCTTCATCTTCCTACTTCTTCTTAACTTGCTATCACCACTATGATTCAAGGATCCCTTCGTTGGCTGTGGGGCCAAAACCTAATTTTCAACGGCGCATTAGATATTTTTATTCAAATACTTTCAACCATGCGCCATCGGCGTCCACTTGTGTACTTCCTGGTCGTTGGATCATGATATCTTTTTTCAAATTACTAAACAACCCTTGCTCAACACGTGTAATTTTCTAAATATCATTTCTCATTCCTTTTTTTTTTTTTATTTTTTTAAGAAAAAACAACATGTTAGTCTTCATATTCGGTTTCGGCTCCGTCTCTCTTCTCCCTTTGATTTATTAAGAGTCATTTTTTTTGACCAACAAAAAGAGAAAAAAAAAAAAAGAAAATCAAAAATCAAAAGGGAAAAAACGCTTCACTTTCAATGCCGTTGAAAGAATCGAATTAATCAGCTTCACACTCTCTGTAGCTCAGATTTTCCGGAGTTGAAATTCGTGAAAAATCGCTTCGATTTTCATTTTTTCTATTCTTATAGGAATTTTGGATTCTCCAAAGGAAACGAAAAGAGCTCTTGGATTTTCTCTCTCTTTCCTTCTTTATTTTTCCTTTTGGTGTTTGGCTCATTGCGTTAGGGTTTGTAAATTTTTATCTTTCTTTTATTTTTATTTTTTGGAAATGAAATCTTCGTTTGATAAACTTCGAAGATTTGCGCTTCACAAGAACGATGCCAAGGATAAATTAGATTTTTTATCTTCCGCTCATTTGGATGAACTCGCTCAAGCAGCTCAGGTACTTTTATTTTATCTCCTTTTTCTTTTCTTTTTCTTTTTTTAATTATGTTTGAGCTTTGATTTGATTTAAATGCAGATTAATCTTATTTTATTTTCTTAATTGGGAATTGAATCCGATTCTCTTGTTTCGATTTTTGAAGTGGAGAAATGATTTGAATACCGTTGGAACTGTAATTGCATCGGTTGGACCGAGTTGAGTTGAGTGGAGCGAGTTTCTACTTCTGTAATTTTTGAGAAATTAGGAATACGTTTTTGGTAATTTCTTTTCAATGGGAGAATGACATGATTTTATGGTCCATTAAGTTTAGAAGATTGTAAATTAGGAAATGTTTTATTTCTCATTAATAGGAAATGTCAAATTAGTTAAGAAAATGTGAAATGCTTAAGGGTTGGAGAGCATCTAAATCTGGATTACAATATCTATGAAGAAGTTGTAGGCTTCTGTGCTTAATAAAATGGTGTATGAGCACTTAGTCGATGGTTTTAATACGATATTCTTGATAATCAAGTGGAAGAAGAGTGGAATGTTAGATTCCAGTATGAAACTACTCATAGGCTTCAGCTGTGAAATGTGAAAGTGTTCTGCATTTGTATTGCTATTCAATGACTAATGCTTCGTGAAGGCTGTCTTTGTCATTTTGCATCGCGAAAGATTATAATTGGACTTTTTTTTCTTCCTCTTGGATGTGTGTACAGGATATGCAAGACATGAGAAATTGCTATGATAGCTTACTTTCTGCGGCTGCAGCAACGGCAAACAGTGCATATGGTAATAATGCTGTGTGCTATGTTGTCATATTGATTGTTAGGTTTCACTGTGTTTTATCACCCTGGTATTTCTAAATTATTGGCTATGCCAAATATGTTTTGGATGGCGCTTTTCCAGCCAATAGCAACTGGTAGTTCCAGAAATAACATGAATAGGTTTTTATAAAAAATGTTTCAATATCAGCTGTGTATTAATGACTCCCAACTATGTTCAGGTTTGCTGATGTGGAATTTGTAAGAATTTATAGGCACATAAAATCTCATAAAAGAAATTATTGTTTATACTCTGTAGCATGATCTAGGGGTCCCTTTGCTCAAGGTGTTATATTACAGCGAAATCAAAGAAAAGTAAGCTTTATGAAACATAATGTTGAATAAATTCACTTTAACAAAATTTCTTCTTTCAGAATTCTCAGAGTCACTGCAAGAAATGGGCTCCTGTCTGCGGGAAAAAAGAGTGCTACCTGATGATGAAGAAAGCAGTAAGTAGAATCTTTTGCTTCCCTAAGTTGCCTGAACTATTAGATCATTACTGGTGTAGGAATGTCGTGTAATATCTAACATGGAAGTTTGAGACCCGAAAAGCTAAACCGCTTTACTGAATTGATCATTTCATTTGAAATATTCCTATTTGTTGAGTAAGCTGCAGATTTCATGTAGCAATAGGATCTGCCAATTGGTTCAAGTAACATCTTAGAGAACTTAAGCTATGTCACTGTCCTGTCTGAGTCTCACCTTAAGACATTAATTCTATACTTATATTCATGAATATCCCTGCTCAACTTGCATGTGCCTATGGACACCTTTGAAAGAATTTCTACTTGAACATAGCTACTTTCACTGCACTGCATCAAATGATGTGCCTTATTCCATGTCTTAGGCTTCACCCCTTCAGTTAAAATCATCAATCCTATCTCAGTTACTTAATGTTTGATTTTTCTTTTATAAATATTTATCCTGCATTGTGTAATGATGTCATCAAGTAACTATGTGCTTGCAATCTTCACTATCAACTATTACCTATCGTCTCTTTGGTGGAATGGCAAGGCATTGTCAGAAGATGGTATCCCTGGCCCATACTATTGTGATATAGGTAATGACATTGCATTTAATTGCAGGTAGAATTTTGTTAATGTTGGGGAACTTGCAGTTTGAACTCCAGAAACTTGTGGATGACTATGTGAGTGTTAATCTTATTTGTAAATTGAACAAACTAAACTTTTCCAGCAATGTTTATACGTTGTGTTTTGGAACAATCCCTTTATTTGAACCTTTCTTGATGCTCTGTGTCTCAGCGTGCACATATATTGCTGACAATTACAAACCCATCAGAGTCACTTCTCAATGAGCTTAGGACTGTTGAGGTTCGTTCATCTAGATTTCTCTATTATTTAATTAGGAAATCAGAAGTTTTCAACATTATTTCTGACATGAACGGTATAACTCTTTTACCTTCATAAAAATTCTTGTAAGTCTATCATGCTTAGTGGCTTTCTCTTGTTTGCTGGTCCAGGATATGAAGCGGCAGTGTGATGAAAAAAGGTACATCAGTTTTCTCTGTGTACTTCATTTGCTTTGATTGCGGTAAATCTTTTCTGAATGTGGTTCTTGATCTTCAGAAATGTCTATGAATACATGGTAACACAACAGAAAGAAAAAGGAAGGTCAAAAGGTGGAAAAGGCGAAACTTTCACTTTGCAGCAATTGCAAACAGCTCGTGATGAATATGATGAAGTGGCAACCCTTTGTGTTTTCCGGTTGAAATCTTTGAAGCAAGGGCAATCCAGAAGTCTTCTAACACAAGCTGCCCGTCACCATGCAGCTCAGGTTTTTTCTAATTTATTACCAAAAGTTTCAAATGTCAGAAGCTTCTACCTTATCATAAGTTCAATGCTGATAACCTCCTTTTTTTTATTTCTCTTTCTCTTTTGACTGCAGTTGAATTTCTTTAGGAAAGGACTTAAATCACTTGAGGCTATTGAGCCTCATGTTAGGCACGTTACAGAACAGCAACACATTGATTACCAGTTCTCTGGCCTTGAAGATGATGATGGGGAAGATGGTGAGCTTGCCTATGACCCAAACGAAGACGGGGAATTGAGTTTTGACTATAGAGCAAATGAGAAGGGGCTTGATGTTACTTCTGCATCAAGGAATTCAATGGAGGTCAGGTTCTTATGCTACTGTAAATTTAATTCACATGTCAAGCTGTTATGGTCAATTTGTAAGTGAGAACTGCATCTCTCAGACAATAATGGCTTGGATAAATGAGGTCCAAAACTTATCTACTTGAACTTTCCATATGTCTCTTTTGTCTGTTTTCTTTCCCTTATTTTCCCCATTTTTTAATGTTTATTGGGATTGGTTCCCTCAGCCGGAATTCCATGCAAATAATAGTTTGTTTTGGCCAGTTTAGTGGTTCAATTCATTCTAGTTCTAACAGAGGGGGATGATGTAATTATTATTTTTGTGACTATTATTCATTGACCTTTTATCAATAACCATTTGTGTGTGTGTGTGTGTGTGTTGACACCTTCGTTTTATACCTAAAACTATGTTGGCTTGTTCTCCAGGTAGATGAAGTAGGTCTTTCATTTCCTCAAAGTTCAAAGATGGAAAATGCAGAGGTAAATCTCTGTTCATATGTTTTTGGCTGTATTTTGTGAAACAACAGGCTTTAAGAATTATGAATTTTTTACTGCTGTAATATGCCTTTTTTGAAGTGTTTTTTTTTATTATTATTATTGTCCGCCTGTAGGTAAACCTGGAGAAAAGCCATGGGGATATTCTGGTCTCAGGTAGGGAGCATAGAGTGGGTAGCCATTCTGCTCCCATATTTCCAGAAAGGAAGCTTGATCCAGCTGACAGAGTAAAACAAATGCTGCTGTCATCTACCAAGAAGTCTAACACATATGTGCTTCCAACACCAAATGATTCAAAGAGTGCAGTCTCTTCAAGAACAATTAGCCCAATTCCCCCCACCAGACCAACAAATGTAGCTGGACGTCCACACAATTTGTGGCATTCTTCCCCACTAGAGCAAAAGAAACATGAGAAGGATTCTGGTGATGGTCAGTCAGAGTTTACCATCTTGAAATCTGAGTCTGTCCTCAAGGAGTGCAACAGTAGTAATCCCTCTACACAACTACCTCCTCCCTTGTCCGAAGGACCGGTACCTACCCAGTTGGATACTTCCTCTGAAGCCAAAAAGATAAAAAGAAAAGCTGTTTCTGGCCCATTAACTAGTAAACAATTGCCAACAAAGCCTTTATCTGCGACGGGTCCCATTCCCTCTGCTGAACTTCCCCATTTAGCTTCTGCAGCATTTTCTCATTTGCCAATTCCTCAACCTTTATCACCTCCAAAAGTATCCCCAAGTGCTTCACCTCCCCTTGTCTCTTCACCTAGAATAAATGAGCTTCATGAGCTTCCAAGGCCTCCTGGTAGTTCAGCTGCCAAGCCAGCAAAATCTCCTGCCTTGATTGGTCACTCTGCTCCACTAGTCTCAAGAAATCACGAGGTTTCTACAAGTAATATTCCTTCACTGGCATCAAGTGGAGCGTCTCCTCTTCCAACTCCACCTTTGGTTGTCCCTCGAAGTTTCTCTATACCCTCTAGCAATCAAAGAGCAATGGCGATTCATGTTTCCAGGCTTTTGGAGACTCCACACGACAAGGATGGAGACGTCGCATCCCCTCCATTGACACCCATTTCCATTGGAAACATCAAAACAATACCAGGTGTTTCTGAAGTGGCATCTCATTCAGGCCAAATCAGAGGTAATCAGACCTTTATCTGTTAACTTTTTCCGCAAGTTAATGTTTTACTTCAACTGCAGCTGCAAATTATAAGGGAAATCATTGTGACTTGATGCAGGCGGGAGCTGACATAAACCTCGATTCATTTCCACCGGGTCAAAATTTTCAAGTCTCAGCTATCCATAAACTCTGGCGTAGGTCTGTAAATATGACGTTTAGCGAAGCGTTTAGGTTCTCATCTCAATCTTTGTTGGCCATCTATTAGCGATGATGAGAACTAAACGCCACAAGATTTGAGTCAATGTTACATATCAACGTATATTCTTCACATGAGGAATTTTTGTACATTTTTTTTTTTTTTGAGTTCTTTTGATGTACGCTGCTGAGGAAGCACCAAAAGGGGGAAAAGGATTTGGCATTTGCATTTGTCAGGCATTTGAAAGCCTTGCCACGCAAATTCTCTTGTAGCATGAATCATGATGCCACAATAATGAGTGCATTTATATTGGATTGGAGTTGCAAGATCCACCAGCACCAAACTTGTTTTTCCCTTTAGCAATCGCTGCCATATGTTTATAGTTGGATCGGACTAGGCTTTAATGGGCTGTTCAAGCCCATTGACAGTTGAGCTAGAAGGGCTTTAACTTTTATTTGGACCTTTAAGGGCTTCCGGGCCCATATATCCTTGTGCCGCTCAAGTCCCTCTCTATTTGTGCCCTTATGGTCTGTTCTAGGCCGCTTGTGGTTGGACCATGTTAGGTGGTTGCTCAAGCCTATTTATAGTTGGGTCAGGCTGTTGTACCGGGTAACAGCTTCTCTTTTAATTAGATAAATGGGTTTGAGTTTTTAATCTAGTAATATTATATATTTATAATATTATAATTGATGGGTATTTTAAAGGGTAGATTTTGTTTTTAAACTCGGAAAGATAAGGTGTTTAATTTTAAAAATTTATGTCTTAATAAAATAAAAAAATAGAGATCAAGTTATATGTCATGTTGAAAAAAAAGTTGTTACACGTCATGTTGAAAAAGTTTATTACTCGTCATATTTAAGGTATTTAACTCTAATAATTTATATCTTAGTGTAATACAAAGATAAAGATTAAGTTATATAAAAATTAAAAAAAAATTATTATAAGTCATGTTAAAAAAAAGTTATTACATGCTATGTTTAAGGTATCTAACTCCAACCATTTATGTTATAGTGAAGTACAACGACAAACACCAGGTTACATGACATGTTAAAAAAAAATTATTACATGCTATGTTAAAAAAGAAAAATTATTATACATTATGTTTAAGGGGTTTAACTTTAACAGTTTATGTCTTTAATGAAATACAAAGATAGAGATTAAGTTATATGCTATATTGAAAGAAAAAAAAATTATTATGAGTCATGTTGAAAAAAAAAATTATTACACGTCATGTTTCATGTTTAAGGTATTTAACTCCAATAGTTTATATTTTAGTAAAATACAAAGCCAGTTACACGCCATGTTAAAGAAAAATTATTACACATCATGTTGAAACTAAAATTGTTACCCATCATATTGAAAAAAATAAATTATTACATGTTATGTTAAAGGTGTTTAACTCAAACAATTTATATCTTAATGAAATACAAAGATAGAGACCAAGTTATACATCAGAAAAAAATTGTTATATGTTATATTGAAAAAAAAAACAAAACTATTACATGCCATGTTTAAGGTGTTTAACTTCAAAAGTTTATATTCTAGTAAAATACAAAAATAAAGATTAAGTTACATGTTATGTTTAAAACATGTTATATTCAATAAATTTGTTACACTACAAGTGCATTAGAGTTGTTATATGCAGATATGGCATGTAACAACTCTAAGTCCTATTCTAATTTACAAAGTTTATTTATATAACTTCAACTTATTAATTTTAGAGCTCTGTAAATGTAAATTAATAAACTGAAAAACATATATTGTTGTCATTTTATTTTTTTAGTTTGTAAATCCACAATGATATGATGAGAAATAGATAGAGAAAGATGATGATAGTGGTAAAATTAGAGAGTCATATGCCGGAAGAGAAATATCAAGAGCATAATAGATGGTGAGATATAAATCGAGAGCACAGAAAATGAATGACCGATAAAGAAATTGAGAAGAGAAATTGTGATAAATAATTTAATTTATTCAAAATAACTTCAATGACATTTTTATCAAGTTATGGTAAAAGTTGAATAAAAACAATTAACTTGTACCTTTGTACTAATCTTACGAGGTTGACATTTTTTACAATTTCTTTTATTTTAAACTTGGTGATTCATTGTGATCTTAAGTTCAAACTATTATAAATATATATTTATATATTTACATTTATTAATAAATATTAAATTTTTATTTTAAAAAATATATAAACACTAAAATTTAGTAAAAAGTAACATTTTATTATTGAAGTAATAAAAAATTATCAATAAGTTCGTAGTGCAGCAGGACTTGTTGTTTTAACAAAAATACTTCTGTAAAATTTGTTAACTAATTAATAAATCCCTACAAATATCTATTCCATAAAGAAAATAATAAACAAAAATACCTGTAATTCTTTATGGATAAATTCCAAAGACAGGTTCTTGACCAAAAAATAAATCCCAAAGATAGGCAGGGAGCAGAGCAAAATAGCTGAGCTTGCTTCCATGGAGATGGCAACTATTCTTCACTCTTCTCTTCCTAATCTCCCATTCCACAATCCTGTTTTGCACCCAAAATTCCCACACTCTTTCTCCACAAAAATCGACCGACGGACTTCTCTTCTCTCTCAAAGTCTCACAATTTCTCGCCCTCCCCCTCGAAAATCTCTCTCCACCAACTGCTCTGTCTCTGATGACACCGCTTCCAGTGAGTTCAATCCCCCC
>NW_018397273.1:101281-140579 GCF_002168275.2 Theobroma umbraticum | reverse complement strand
TATTTGTTTTTTATATTACAAATTATTTTTCTTCATTTTCCTTTTACTTTTTTCTATTACTAAATCAAAATTTTTATCTTAATTTCCATCAAAATAAAAGTGGGGTAAATTTTTGTCTTAATGTCTAATTTATTTGGGATATTTCTCAAAACTGGTTTCTTTCCTAACTTTGTCATACAACCTTAATGCTCGAGATAGACGATCGCTTCTTGATGATCTTCTTGTTGCGTCCATCAGTTTCTCCAACTCCCTCCTCTGAACTTTCAGGCCTCTTTTGATGGTCTCTCTTCCACCATCTCCTTCAAACGGATCGGATCGTAGTGATTCTTCCACTACTGTAGCCATGACGGTGATTGTGTTGCTTTGAACTGAAGGTTGATGAATTATATTTTGGGGTTTTTGGAAATATGTTCATATGCAAATCATGCTAATTTTTGGATTTCTTGTATTATTTTTTTTTTGTAGATTTTCCTATAATTCATTATTTTTTTGTTATTTTAAGGACTTTACCAAGTTATTAATTTGGATTAATTTATTTTCTTTAGAATGGCATGTTCTAGGATTTATTCATGCTAATTCTTGGATTAATTAAGAGAAAAGAAATTCAAACTTTATTTTTTAAATAAAGTATCATGCATCAACTAATGAATCAAATATTAAAGTGGTTTTAATGTATCAATTTGATTATTAATGCTTGTAAACAACTTGAATTCAAGCTTGTACCTAATCCAAAACAAAAATAAATTTAAAATAAATTTTTATGTATGTTATTAATAAAATTTAAAATCATATTTAGAACAAATAAAGAATTTTAGTAAATATTACATCAATTACAAGTAATTTACATAAACAAAAATAATAATATATAAACTTAAAATTTAATATTAAAAATTATTATTTATAATTATATTCAGATAGTAAAAAACTTATAACTACTACTTGAACTTGTGACGTGTAGTAATTTTTCTACTCAAATCTTACTAAAAATATAACTATGAAAAATCTTAATTCTATTTAATTAAATTGGATGGTGTAAGAAATCTAACTAACACGTAAAGAATAAAATTAAAAATATATATATATATATATATATGATCTTGAGTATTGAATGTTTCATATATTAGCAATTTATATTCAAATATAAAATCAAAATCAAAGAGTAATTAACACTAATCTCTATTACATTCTTCAATATAGAATAATGACTGTACCTAAAGCTCATACCCTTGGTCTTTGGCTGACAAGCTGGTGCTTGTTGTTGTTCATAGTGATATTAAGTATTGATTTTTAATCGAATTTTGATCAAATAGTAATTAAATATCAAATACTTGAGTATCAAATATTGATTTTTAATCAAATTTTAATAAAAATAGTAATAATTAAATTTTAATCGAGAACTTGGATTCATATGCTTCAAAATTAATGTCACCCCTTTATTCTTGGAAAAAGTCGTCTAAATATTTATTCAAACAAGGGAAAAAAGAAATAAAAGATTCTTCTTTTAGTTTAAGAAGAATAAGAAGAAAACATAGAGATTTTAAGGACCCAAAATATGTAGAGGAATATGCCATTACGGCTACCACTAGCCCACTATTTTATAACCTTCCTTAAGTTACAATTATACCAGTCTTTCTCCACACAATTACAAGCCTAACCACAGTAATAATCATTGCAATTTTTTGAAAGTAATAATTCAAATTAGTACTAATAGAATTTGATGATTTTGAATAAACACAAAAGAGAAATAATTGAACCTATAATTGGGATTTTTGAACCCTACATTAACAAAATTACAATTATTATTGGATAATAATTAATAATACAACTGGTTTGTCTTTTTTTTTGTTATTTTTAACAATGTTTTAAAATAAAGTCTGATTTTTATATTATAAATTTATTTTTCATGATTTTTTTCATAGTACAAAATCAAAATTTTTGCTTTAATTTCTGGAAAAATAAAAAAAGGATAAATTTTTGTCTTAATATCTAATTTTTTTGGGATATATAAAAATGAATTATGTTTGTCATATTATAAATTTATTTGTAATGATTTTTTTTATATTTTCATAATAAATTATATAACACATTTATATTATAAAAAAAGTTGTTCAACATGTAATATAAAATAAAAAAATAATTTCCGTAAAAATAAAAGAGATAAAGATTTAAAAACAAAAAGAGTAATTAATAAGATTACTGTGTTATAGTTATCCAATTTCATTCTTCTAAGTTTTCACAGACAAAAAAATGAAAAGCATAATATGTTTCTCTCAATTTGTTGGAGGTGCCGTCAGGGTGGCCCAATGAAGGGCAAGGCTGCGCCAGCCATACCCGGCCAGGGGAAGAAAAAACTATTGAAGGTTGACGAAGTGTCGTTTTCGTAATTAACAGCAAACCTCATGGTCAATTCGGTATGGTATGTACAAATCACGCGAGGGTTTTCCCCTCTCATTTTCTTTACCCAATGAAAGCGGAAATGCCAGTTTTCTAAGACAGCATTTGGCAGCGAGAGATTGGGAAGAAAGAGAGCAGAGAAGAGAAGAGAAGAGAAGGGAATCCGAGAAAATTTTCTCTTCGCTCCGTTTTCTCTCGCTTCCATTTCTCATATTTTCTCCCTTCTTCCCGTCGGCGATGGCTTCGATTTCCGATTCTTCCAAACAGTCCCTACTCCCGAGCTTCCTGTACTCTTCTGCTCCCAAGTCATTCTCTCTCGATCGACTTCTCGGCGCCAACAATCATGCCTTCGGTACTTCGCACTCCGCTATGCTCGATACTCCCGCGGTATCATCCTCTCCGTCGATCAAGACGAGGACGTTCATGATCGCCTCGCCGAATGAGCCTGGCAAGAAGATCGAGATGTACTCGCCACAGTTCTACGCTGCTTGTACCTTCGGCGGTATCCTTAGCTGTGGTCTCACTCACATGGCTGTTACTCCTCTTGACCTCGTCAAGTGTAATATGCAGGTTTACAGATCTGGCTCTCTTTTTGTACCTTCTCTCTAAGTTGTTTACTAATCTTTGAGGTTAGATCTGAGCTTAGCTTGTTGCGCGTTTGAGAATTTTTGTTAACGAATTATTGCTTATTAGATCTGTGCTTAGTATTTTACTGCTTCAGTTCCAGAAATATATCACTCTGTTGCTGTTATTGAAGAATTTAGACGCGTTTCTTTTCGATTTTGATGCCTTAGTGTTTGATTTTTTGGCTTTTTAGAGTTTCATTGCTAGAAGTACGCAACTCTGTATGAGTATCACTTTGATTGCACTCGATATTTGATTTTTCTGTCAAAATCTCTCGCTCTTGATTTTGTACAATAGGTACTTTTACTTGATTTTTATTTTGTGCATTATGTTATTTATTGAATATAGCTTGTAATTGTATTTGTTTTATTGTTTGTAGAAGGATTTCCTAAATTGAAGGTGATAAGTTTTGTTATATGAATTCTTGTTTTATTTGTTTCAGTTAATCTATGTTCAGTTTTCATTGTAATAGTTTGTATATTATGCACCTGACAATTACACATTATAGATATAGTTATTTTACAATAGAACAGTAGATTATGCTTTATGGGATTGTTTTTATGTTACCAATCTGGTATGGTGGAGGATCTAAATTGACATCTGGATTGTTGTTTTGCCAGATTGACCCTGCAAAGTACAAAAGTATTTCATCTGGTTTCGGAGTTCTGCTGAAGGAGCAAGGAGTCAGAGGCTTCTTCCGTGGCTGGGTTCCTACCCTTCTGGGTTACAGTGCACAGGGTGCCTGCAAGTTTGGATTCTACGAGTTTTTCAAGAAGTACTACTCTGACCTTGCTGGACCTGAATATTTTTCAAAGTACAAGACCTTGATCTATCTTGCTGGCTCTGCATCTGCTGAGGTGATTGCTGATGTTGCACTGTGCCCCTTTGAGGCAGTCAAGGTCAGGGTTCAAACCCAGCCTGGTTTTGCTAGGGGTTTGGCAGATGGTCTTCCCAAGTTTGTTAAATCTGAAGGTGCTCTTGGGTATGTTTCTCAGCGTTGTTTAATTTTCTGTTTTAAGTAATACAGGGAATTGTTTGTCAGAATGAGCTTTCTAATAATTTCCCCTTTGCAGATTGTACAAGGGTATTGTTCCTCTTTGGGGCCGTCAGATTCCATGTAAGTTTGGTGGATACATGTGCTAATTACAGGCTTTATTATCATTACTTATTTTTTAGGTTCTAGTACTGTCTGCTTGTGCTTCCTTTTTTTTTGTTTCTCGCTATTTCTTTACTCCACTTTTTTCATGGTAGTTCTAGCATTTGCTAATTATATCGAAGTGAAGGATTATTTTGACATTCGTCCTTTCTTTCAGATACCATGATGAAGTTTGCTTCATTTGAGACCATTGTTGAGATGATCTACAAGTATGGTATCCCCACTCCAAAGGACCAGTGCAGCAAATCTCTGCAACTTGGTGTTAGTTTTGCTGGTGGTTACGTTGCTGGTGTGTTCTGTGCTATTGTTTCTCATCCTGCTGACAACCTCGTCTCTTTCCTCAACAATGCCAAAGGAGCAACTGTTGGTGATGTAAGTTCTGTACCCTGGATAATCCTTTTGATCTTCAATTGCTGTTAATGAATCATTTTTACTTTGCCATGACCCTAATGTCTTTTGGCTATCTAGGCTGTGAAGAAGCTTGGTTTATGGGGTCTGTTTACCCGTGGGCTTCCCCTTCGTATTGTCATGGTTGGAACGCTAACTGGAGCTCAGTGGGGTATCTATGATGCATTCAAAGTGTTTGTGGGACTGTAAGTTCTTCCCACCATTGCTATAAAGCATCAGTCTCTGTAAATACGGATTTTCATATGATTATAGTTTATGCTGATGGGATTTTGTGCAATCTTTCAGGCCAACCACTGGTGGTGTTGCTCCTGCTGCTGAGGTTGTAAAGGCATAGAACTTCGGCAAAATCAACTGAAATAGTTTCGTTGTTCTAATAGGCCTTTCAAAACCATTTCATAGGGATAAAATAAACATAGGATTGCTTGAATGACTGTCGAGCTGGTGGAAAAAATTCTTTTTGCTTTCAGAACTTTCTATCAACTCTTTTTTGTGTTGACTACTGTTGGTTATCGTCAGAGGATGATTTTGGTCTCATCCTCTAAAAACTCCAGAGACCATTTTTTGTAGTTAGAATCATCATATGTGAAAGTTTCATTTGAAGATCAAAATCCCCCCACTGTAGCAGCATTAAAATAATGAGCAGATGGGGGGTATACAACTGAGTTTCTGTCTTTAAACTTTTTAAGCAACCATTTGATTTATGCGGAGAGAATTTATTTTGCTGTATCAAGGCATGCAATTTATGCTTTTTAATTTCCCTTATATGGCATTGCTGTAGTCATAGTTATCTTTTCGATTCCTTTGGAATTTCTGATATGGGTCTTATATCTCATAGTAAATTTCATTTATATTTATGATTTTAATTTATGTTTCACCTAATGTTTTGGTGGTCTTTTTAATTAACATTTCGTAGATATTTTTTTTCAGTTGGTGATTTGTGAATGTTTTTACAAATGATTAGATTGTTAATTTTATTTACTAGAATTCAAAAAAAAATTTTAAGTGTGAATAGGCAAAATAATTTTATTGTTCTCAATCATATTTTTATATTTTTATTCTGAGTCATAGATCATTTTATAATTTTATTAGTTAAAATATTTTATGTTAATATGACATGTTCATGTGAAAACTAAAAATTGTGAAATACAATGTAATTATATAACATTAATGTATCATGTTATTATCATATTATATGTTAAAATATAAAAAATTAATTGAATACAATATAAAATAGATGTAAATATTTTTAAATACTTCAAGAAGGTTATTAGATATTATTTCTTTCATTTCCGACCAACTGCTCATGCTGCATGCACCAAAGGTAAAGCAAATTCAGAGAAACAAGAAGATGCATTTTATGATATATATAAAAAGCAATCACGATACAATATATCACTGCTCGTTAAAATATAAACCACGGATCAAAGCCTCATAAATTTAGAACACAATAGTTTCAGACAGCTTCCCCCACAAGGTTCATCCGCCATATCCCACAAAACCCTCAAATGGAGCTTCCCTAAGCAGAGGATGGCATAAATAACAAAAAGAATCGAGCTGTTAAAACCTAATATACAGCATCTCCGACACTCGTCCTTATTATTATTGTTGTCCTGATGAATGTGCTTGGAATCAAGAACAGACAAAAGCTACTTGAGACTTTGGCGTACATCAAGCAATGTTGATTGTAAAGGAGACGTAGGGATGGGCGTCGGCATCACCTCCTAAACCAGCCATTGCTCCACTTTCATCGTCAGTCTTCCAGTATGTGCTGCATTTTAAGGAAGGTCAGTATTGGTTTGAAATTCGGGAAAGCAGGAAATAACATTGTAAGACAATCAAGGCAACTTTTTTTCAAGATGGACAAGGTAAAGTTCACAGTTACACAACAGATACGATAAATACGGTATGTTCAAGATTTACATAGCCATTGTTACCAGACGTTAGACATGTACATACCAACTCATTTCAACACAATTTCCAGTTAATCATATTCAGAACATTTCCACAATGCAGACTAATTGCAACAAGATGGGGAATTTGAAACACAATTTTTTCAATTTGTTTGTGCATCCATATCGGGCAGATTTGCACAATGTAGCCATGAAAATTGGTACCATTTTCACTAAGGTTTCATCAATCACACACAACAAAAATGAAGCCTGTTGGACTTACCTGTTTGTACTATCACATAATCCTTCAAGGATGAACCGCACTTTCTTCTCTCCCTTCACAGATGGAGCTAAAACACATGCCTGGAATCAGATCAAACCAGTACTCAGTCTTCACGCAAGTGTTGGTTCACAACCGATTATGGAAATCAAAGAGTTAATGTTACCAGGAAAGATGGCGGCAAACCATATCTCAGAATGCTCTCTGAAAAGACACGTACAGCACAAAAGTGCATCCAGGAGCTGAAAACCTACAGCCAAACAACTCATTCGTAAAACAGTTCAAAATGAGTGATATTTGAGGAATGTTGCAGGAAAAGAATAAAGAATCGCAAAATACCTCTCCATAACTAGCATAGCACCATTGCAAAAGAGAGCTTCGCAAGCTATCTTGGTCTTGTATCAATTTTTCTAGTTCCTGCTTTCGACTCTCTTGTGCTTCTGGACTATATTCAAAATCACGAATCTGATTGGCATCAACAGATATACAGCAACATGGGAATAAGACATCCTCCAACCAAGTTAAAAATTTTTAAGGATAACACTCTCCGTGCATAAGAATGCCAAAAGAATGGCACTCAAATAGAAAATGAAAATGAGATTGTACAATGCACTCACTTGGAAGCCTCTTTCGCGTGCACTTGTTCTGAAATTGTCTGCAACACGACCAAATAATGTGACAGTGTAAAGAGCATATTCATTATCTTCATACAATTTTTTGGAGGACCTAGGGACCTGAAAACAATTAGCTGTGTCACTCAGAATGACCTCAACAAACAACAATAAAGTTTAATAACTATGAAATAAATAAACAAGTCTGCTGCTACAAAAAGTAAATGCTAAGAGAAATGGCTCTAAACAATAAGGTAAACCTAACACACACAAATTTTTGTCATTAATAAAGCTATGAAGTTTATCCCAAAAATGAACTCTATTTCTCAAATCCCCAATAATAAACTGGCACAATGAGTCAGCATCACAAGATTCAGCTATTCCAGAGACTTCAAAAATATCACAAGAAGAATAACTTCTCTGTCAGGTGGCATTCTATAGCAGAAGCAGCAATTAATAGACAGCTGGAGTTAACCTTTAAACCAAGAATGATATTGCTTACCACATAGCTAGTCAATGTTTCATAGCTTGACAGCCAATCCTTCTGTGCATACTTGGGAACAATTGCAAGGAGAGTCACTAGGTGTTCCGAAGTAATGATATCTTCTGGCTTCACTAGATTAGAAACATCACGAACAGCCAAGCTAAAATAGGCAGAATTTGATCAGCTATTAAAACAAAATATTCTTGCATACGCAACAATCAGACTAAAGCAATACTCATACCTTCCACTTTGCTTTCTATTTATGGCATTAAGCTGCCCGCGCACATTGTTATACTCAGCGACACGAACCTAACATAATACACAACACGTTAAGACCTAAACTTTCCATTCAACCTACAAATGTCATAAAGCAAAGTGTATAAAGGTGTATAAATCAGAAAATACAATGGAGAAATTGTTACCTTGAGATCATCCTCTATCTTTGCCACTTGAGTGTGAATACCATCAACAATTTCCCTCAAAGGCGACATTGTCGGGAACTTCGCTTCATCCCAAACAAACCTTCCATCACAACACCAAAAAACCAACTCGTATAAAAAACACACCATCCATACTACCCAATCAGATCCATTACTAATTCCACATTCACTCACTGGAGTAATCAAAATTTTACCTGGTTAGATAAGAATCAATGGGCACTCCATCGACAGTGAGAGCATTGCTCTCCATTCCGGATACCCTCTCCAGTTCCTCGATCTGCCTCCTGATCTTGTGAGAAACTCCTTCAATGAAGCTATTTGACTGGATATTCATCAAAATCACCAAAAAATCAAATTCAATTCCATAAAATTCCCTTAATTTCATTTGTTTTGTCTTAAACTAATCAAAAGACATAAGCTAATAGTGAATAAATCAAAGTAAGAATACAAAGTTGATAAATTTTTAATTTCAATGCTTCAGTGTAAACATCCGAAATTAGCAGATCTAAGAATCAGTAGAATTTGACGAACAAAAAGCAAAAAGAAAGGAAATTGAAACTGAACCATCGTTACAGTAAAAAGAGGATATTACCTTCAAGAGATCATCGCTGAGAGCAAGGAGAGAGTCGAGAGTCCCAACACGGAGATTGGGTATATTGAACTGTAAAATTAAATTCAATTAGAAAAAAGGAAAAAAAAAAGAAGAGAAAAATCAGATCTAATTGGGAAAAAAGAAAGAAAGAGAGAATACTCTGTAAAGAGGAGTGTCGAAGGAATGTTTGGAGATTTGATCTTGTAAACTATTCCAGAGAGTCGAGGCTGAGTTCTGAACCGGAAGAGACACCACCCAGTATCTGCTCGCCATGGACAACCAAGAAAAACACAGAGAAACAGAGAGAGAGAAGACGGTCACAGCTCGGGTGTCGTGGCTATGGCTATTAGTGGCAAAGGAAGGATCATCAAAAACAGGTACAACATTTAAGGAATTTTACTTTATATTTTTTAAAATTTAATTTTTGCTGTTCTTTAATTTTACTGTAAAGAAGAAGTATTTTCTTTTTGGAGCTTATATTCCTTATAAAATAAAAACAATAAATTAACTTATTAATTCTTCAAACATTTACACATAAAATCGTAGGATTAATTATATATATATATTTTATATATATGCCAGGTAATTTTGAGGTTTTAAGTACTAAAAATGTTTCTAAATTCAAACAAGTCATTATTATTTAATTTGTATTCATACAAACTCTTAATTTTATCAAAAAATTAATTATCATTAGATTCAACATGAATTGATTTTTTTTGTCTCACTTGATAATCGGTGATTTAAAATGTATTACGTTGTTATGTCATATGTCACATGAATAAAAAATATTAATTAATATTAAAATTGATGATTTTTTTATTAAAATTAAAGATTCATGTAAGTATAAATTAAAATATAAGAAGTAGTTGGAGTATAATAAAGGAATATAAATTTAATTGTTAATAGATTTTTTATTATTTAAGTCTAAATTTGATAACTAACCATTTCCATATCTAGATATTGGAAATAAGATAACAATTTGAATTTTTTACTATTTTATTGGAAATTGTTCAAATCCATAATGCTTATATATTTTTTTATTTTGTGTAAGAATTCATTATTTTTTTAAAGAAAAAATCTATAAGATTAAATTTGTTGCAAAGAATGTAGAGAACTAGTAAGTACTGTTCTCAGTAATATTTGGCAGCATGGAACTGGCTGACGTCAAAAAAAAAAAATACAGATAGCAACGCACTTTGTACTATTATTTTTATTTTTCTTTCCAGGAAAAGTTGTAATAAGTGGTAGCAATTTATTTTATGGAAATGTATTTTTTTTCTCTTTATTTTCTCTAGGTTGTCCTTTTACCTTGAGGAAAAATCGATTTTTTTTTACTAGATATAATAATTTAAAAAAAAATTAAATTATTTAATTATTTAATTTTTTATTATATTCAATTCAATTTTTATATTTTTATTTTAAATTATATAATGTTTACTTATCATTTTTATACTTATGTGAGGTTGATTTGATCACATGGTATTATCATCATGGAATCAAATCAAAGCCTTACATTTTATGACTGCAAGTCAACAAAATGAGGTCAGTTTAAAACTCTTTCCTCTTTTATCATCTTCATAAAAAAATCAATACATTTGTTCAATTACACACCAATTTTGTCATCACACACATGCAAAGATGTTTCTACTAAGTATAATCCCAATCTCCATATATATTGATTCAAAGGCTTAGGATTCAACTGAGACATATATATATATATATATATATATCCCTTGATTTAATTGAGAATGTAAATGAGATACTACACAAATATATGAACTGAGATATCCCTTGATTAGTAGATTTAGTCATGTCCATATCGAAAGAAACACAGGATGATAGCAACAAGTTCTTTCACTTGTTTACTTTTATTCTTTTTTTTCCATCGGGCTAAATATGCTGAGATTTGATGCAAAAGTACAACATTTCAAAGACCAAATTGAAGTTGCCCCCACATTCTTTCAGATTTCATGAGATGAAGCTGTGCCAGCTTGGTTTAACAAAATATAACACCAGTGATGTAATTTAAACTTGATAAAACTCGTCAAGGGACAAGTTTTCAACCGAGCCAAAGCTTTCGAGAGATCCGATCCTTGAATAGTTGGTCATTGATCCACCCAGAAAATCAAGTGGAGAGTCATTTGAGAAGGTCGTGTCATAGATAAATGACATGCCAGCATCGTCCATCGTAGGATAATAATAGGAGCTGGATTTACTAACCTCATAATCATGGAGGAATAGGTCATTCACCGCATTTCTAGCTATGTCAGTATATACATCTTGATCAGAGGCCTTCTTAGCCTGGATTACCTGAAAATCTTTCGGCAATGAGAAGACTAGTAATAGCAATTAACTGAACATCAGTTAAAGCTAACTCTAAAAAGCTAAAATTCATATTGGCAGATCATACATAATTTTGATTTTGACTATCCTGATACACCATGATGAAATCACCAAGCTGTAATCCATGTGTGTTAACAAATTCCCCTGTGAAATTTAATGCAGCAACGATCAATCAATCATGGTTTGACAATGAAAACGTTTTCAAGCGTAGAACAGAAAACTTATGAGGGGACGGTACGCGTTTACCTGTATTTTCAAGTACATACATACGGCTGTTGTTATTAGGCCAAAACCTGCTTACAAAGAAGGAAACAAAAAGTTTGTCATGCTTTTAAGCACAAAAATAGATATCATTCTTCTGCCTGATGTTCATCCAACCAAAATTCCATCCACATGAAGCAAGCCCTATCAGACTAGCTAATTCTTGGTGATCAAGTTTCCTTTAAGTTTTCTTACCACAGAAGATCAATGCTCAAAAACCAGTAGAGAACTTACCTATACTTGAAGCTCCACACATGCAGGCCATCTAAGTCATCCATGCTGATAAGAATCCCTTCTTTGGACTCAAGGACAGGCAAGTGAGCCTCCGCTGCTCTCTGAAACGAAAAGTGTTTAATTCAAAATTTTCCACGATAGCGAATTGCGTCAAATGAATGGTTCGGATAAATTACACAGGCTGGCAATGTTTTAAGCACCATAGGACTTCAAGAATGGAAAATAAACAAATCTGAAAGTGGGAGAAGAATGAATTGAAACCTTTGGGAGTATCATTCTTCGGAGGGAGCTTACGTCGCTGTTCTTAAGTTCCTTCTGGAAAAGGAATCTCAATTTCTTTGGATCAATAACCTAAAGCATATGATGGTTATGAGGTCATCAGAATGATCACCAAATAGAATAAAGAACCATTGAGATAGCTGAATCCAAAATCCACTATATCTATGAGACAATGATATGCAACAAGACAGAATGGCAACATTGCAACTTCAAACAACAAACATGAAACGGCAACTACATCTGTCAGAATACAAGAAAATGTACAAAACATGCTATGCCCCGGGGCAAGCTGGGAATGGGGTAGCCTCTTCAGTCTTGACACATTTGATCAAATTATTAGGCAAATGAAAAAAATATAGTTTCTTACTAGACTAAATTTCAGGTGGGATCAGAGAATTGGAGAAACTAATTCCGGGCTCCATTGATTTTTGAGATACTTACAAATAATTCATAGAAGAAAAAGAATCTAAATAATGATTGCAAATCAAGGTAAATTTTAAAGAATGTCTATAAGCACATTATGCACTTGTTCAAGTATAATTAATGTACCGTCTATTCTTAAATTTACTAAAAATAATATGTTAACCGAAAAAACTTTTCTTAAAATAAAATTTTAACTAATCTGTACAAGTGTCTATACATATCCGTTAGCTAGACCTATCAAGAAATTATTTAATCTAAAGTCACAGATTTCAGCATATCCGTTAATTCTTAGGTCAAAAACAAAAGTAGAATGCTGAGAACGCAATGATTCTCTATGAGAAGATCAAAATTTCTTTATTAGATTTTGAGACAAATAATTGACAATTTAATCTGCAAAATACCAGATATATAATTAGCTCTTAAATAAATTACTTTTTCTGTTTTCCCATAAACGAAGGGCAGCTCCTTCTCTATAGACCATGATTTTCTGTTGATGTTCTATGTCAGGTTGATGGATCGATCTTTGCTGTTCTGAGGTAGCTGGTATATACTTATTAATTAGATAATAAGATTAGTAGTAAGCAACGACAAGAAGTGAAACCAATCTTTTTTTGCTTTTGGAAAAAGAATGAATTACATTGGCTAGCTAGCTAGATTGACAAGTAGAGCATATATACAGTGGAAACAAAGAACAATTGTAGCAGATATGATCTGTTACTAGGTATTATATTAACAAGTCCGAGCAGGAGCATCGTGACAGGATAATTGGAGACAATAAAACATGACAGTAGCTCACATCACACTGCACAGGGTCGAGGGAAGAGTTACTTCCACCCTGTAAAGAAAGCCCAGACCCAGACCAAAAGACTGAACTTAAGTTTCGCTGATAGTTTGAGCAAACCAAAAGAAAATAATATGAAAATTTTCAAGTGAGAAATTGAGAACTCACACGTGCGGGAAGAGTGGAGGATGGCACGTGAGAGCTACTGGAGGAGTTAGTGAAAGAGAGGAGTTTGATGGTGGACGATGATCTCCTCTGTCTAGCCATCCTTTTCTTCCTGTTAACACCAAAGCTTGGAACAGCAGCGACAAGGTCACGGGTCAACCCGGATCGACCCGAGGCTTGATGGGTCTTGTCCCCTCCTACAGTGACACCCTCTACACCTGCCACCAAAGCAAACGCCTCGGGTTTCTCATGAACACTAGGCGTAGCCGCAGCCATCATTAGGGTTTTTTGGGCCTTAGCTCAATTGGCTGAACACCCAAAATATAACTCAAAAAGAAAAAACAACAAAACCCAAAAGGGTAAGGGAAAAAAAAGCTTTAGATTTCTGTGTGAGAGACTGCTTCTCTCTGGCTGTGCAGATCGAAACTACCCGGTGATGGACGCTCGGCAATCACGAAATGGAGGGTTTTGGGTTAAAGAGAAAGGTAGCCCTTTACTTTTGCTATTTTTAGCAAGGTTTTGGTGAATACATTGCCTGGTTCTTGTGACATTTGTTCATCTCACATTCATGCTTTGCTTTTAGATCATTTGTTCTCATTCTAAATAAAAAAAACATGCTCACTCTGATGACTCCACTGGGTAAACTTCGATGGGTTAAAGCTGGGTTTGAAGTTGATAACAATCTTGAGAAAAACAAAGCAGGGTTAGGGTTCTGCTGACAAATGTGCAATGTGGATTCATGGGCGCTTCCTTTTGTGTGTAATTTTGTGTTGGTAGGGAAAGAACCCAAGACGAGGGAAAGTAACCAGAGTTGAGGTTAAGAGTTAATGTTGAGAAATGGGAAGTGTTGGGTGGAGGATAGGGGTGGTTAGGCCACAGCCAAGAAATGGCTGACGAGTGGAAGGTGGAGAGCTTCCAAGTGTTACAAAAGTTCTGCATCTTTTTGCAACAGAAATCAATGGCGTTTGGGCTTTTTGAAAGTGAGAAAACTACCCCCACCTCTCTGAGCTAATCATCTCTTCCTTTCTCTAAGAGTGGTATCTTCTTTTTTCGAATTTGAAACTGGCCGGGAAAGTAACACCAAGCCGCTCTGTCTGAGCTTCTTCTCCTCGTCTTGGCCAAAGCTTTACGTAGCGAGGTTGGGGGTTTGACATGTTTGAGAAATCAGAGGTGCGGATTTGATCATGATGGCGAAGCAAGCGGAATTAAGAATCGTCTAATGGTTTTTCTTTTGTCAACAAGAGCTGAGCTTGTATTGCCACGTGCCCGCCATGCAAATGAGCTTGTTGGATCAATAAATGAGAAGATCAAGCAGTAAATGCAAGCATTATTATAGATGCAAAGGCCAAATTTCCTTTGGCTTTACGATATTCTTTTCCATTGGTGGTGGTTCTTAACACTGCAGATTTCAGTAACGTCCCCCTCCACCCTCCAACAAATTATCAACTACTATGTATGTATACTCATCAAGTGCAAGAGTGACTGCTATTATATGCAAATCCAAATAATCGATTGAATTCAATTAATTCCATTTGGTTTTTTATTTTGATATTAATCAATTTGATCTTTTTTTTAATTTCCATATCAATCGGATACGAGAGGGGGTTTATTTGACTATTTTGATATATTTTTTACATTTAAAATTTATAACTTAACCATAAAAAATTCAATCATTAATTATATTATGTCTATTAACATCTTTAAAATGTATATGATTAAACTAAAATCATTTACACTTTATTAGTGACACATTAAGCAAAATTTTAATGTTTTAAGAGTTTTTTTTTTAAATGGGTTCCATGCATAAAGCGTTTTTGAGAATAAGCCTCTCCATAATTTTAATTGTTTTTAGCCAAGAGAATTAAAATTTGGACAAAATTATTGTTAATGAAACCGAATCATTTGTTTGGCTCCCGCCTCAATCGAAAACCTATTAACAAGTATGTTTATAAGGTCCATAACTCCTTAGTTCTCATCGATAGACCGTACAATTTCTTAAAAGTAATTCTGTTGAAAGCATTCCTCGCTAGTTCAACTTTCGAGCATTTTCGCAGTGGTAGAATCATTTTGGAGTGGTTATTATTCGCATAAAGGTAGTTCACATATTAAGTAGTGAGAGGAAGTTCACATTACGCGAAAAAAAGTATAATATATATTTATTTTATTTTGAACCATGTGAAAAAATGGTTATTCTTCATGTTTTTCTTTTTTTGGTTTTTGAGCATAAACTTATACATATTGCTTGTTCATATTGATATTCTTGTTGTTTGAAATTGTTGAATATAAACATGAAGGTGGTATTGTTGAGGTTGTTGGGGTCGAAAGGTGATCGGGTACGCGTGATTGGTTGATATGTATGCGTTATGACAGTTTGATAGGAATTTGGTTGAAGGTTTAGATATTGCGTGACTGAGGGCTTACTTACATGGTTGGCACCTTATGCATGATTGGATTTTGGCATGCGGTCACTTAGGGTGTGTGTCATTGCATAAGGGTTTAACATTGCGTGACTGGTTGATATGTGATTACGTGCCATATTGATAGGTCATTGTGTGACAGCATGAGGGATTTTGGCATGGGGTTAGGGTGTGTGTGATTATATTAGAGTTTAACATTGCGTGACTTGTTAATAAATCATTATGTGACAGCATGACTGGATTTAAGCATGGCGTCACTTAAAGTCTGCGTGATTGTATTAGGGTTTAACATTGCCTAACTGGTTGACAAGTCTTTGTGTGACTGGTTGATAGGTTATTGAGTGAATATCATTCAGGCATGGCGTCACCTAGTGTGTGCATCATTCGATTAGTTGTTCTTTGCATTGCTTGACTTGTTTATAGATCATTGCATGATTTAATGTTAATAATTGTGCGACTTATTGATAAGGCATTGTGTGACTTTTTTTGTATGAAATTGCACGATTGTCATAACTGCATGAAATTTATTTGTATGGAATTGCATGACCGACATTCCGTTCATTATGTGTTATTTTGGGTCAACTGTAATGCTTTAAGATGTATATGTTGATCTACTTCATAATCCATGGTTGACACTTGCATTAATTATTCTGTTTCAAGGCTGTCTAAAAATAGTTAAAATTATTGTAAGGGTTATTTTTGGAGTAAGCTTTTGAGGAAGGCTATTTCTTAGAAATTCCTCTTGTTTTTTTGTTAATTTACAATGATGGTATTAACATGACCAAAATGGGACTGTTATCTGTTTCATGTTTCAGATGACCAGTTCAGGAGCAAAGCAAGATAATGTGGAATCTTTGCTTTGTGTGTTAAGGCATCGGTAAGGGTTTAACGCTGGCATTAACATCCACTGTAAGTGGTCACATCTGCATGTGGCACGTAAGATGCTGTATAGAGTCAATGAGTTGGAAACCTTGAAGAGAACATACTTTAGGCATATGATAGACGTCGAATCAGAGAAGAGTTTATTTTGTGCCAGTCTCATGTATAACCTAATGTTGCGTAGAATCAATGAACCTGACACTATCAAGGGTGAGTTATGATTTGCCATAGGTAAAATGAAGCCCTAATTTTTTAAGAGAGAGTTCACCTAGTGACAAGACTGAAGTTTGGTGCCCTACTAGCTCTTATTGTCAATCCCTATAAAGTCGTCCCTAGAGGAATTCACCAACGATATTGGGGATCAAGGAACGAGATGAAGATACAACAAGTTTTACAGATGTTCAAGGGAGGGTAGTTTCAGCAGGTGGGAGTTGCGATCGAGATGGCCTTCGTCTTGATCGTGAGCAATGTTTTATTCAGTCAAGACTATAGACGATCAGTGATTCCATGGTTGTTGTTGCTGGTTGAGAACATCAACGACTGGAATGCATTCCCATGGGGCACATATGTTTGGAGTCTGATCGTCGATTACTTGATGATGGGTTTCAAACCTCTAACGGTGGGAGTAACAGAGAAGAAATGTTATCAACTCTACAGATTTATATGGGCATTTCAGATAGTGTGCCATACCTTAATGTTTATCATTATTCTTTTCGTATTAGATTTTATAAAATGAGTAAAAAATGTTTCATAGTTGATGTGCAGTTTTGGGCATTGGAAGTAATTCATGAAATCTAAAGCTTGTTTGGAAGGCAGTGCTAGCCTGGACAAGTTTGCCTAAGAATGCTGAAATGGCAGTGTGACGAGAGGCCTATAGGCTTCCACGTCAATATTGCAGGTTTGTAGAGAGAAGGCAAAATGAGTAAAGAAACCATATTTTTTTTATTTTGTTAAATTTTTTTTATTGTTATAGGGTAGCAAGGGTTAAACCTAATGGCAATGTATGTTTTGGCATAGTTGTGTGCAATCAGGATATAGGAGCCAACTGCGTAAGAGATATTGACTGCATATTGGGCCGACATTGAAGTCAATATCTGTAAGGGGCAGCAATACGTTCCATTATGGAAGTTGGAGGGTCGGTCAGAATTCGATCCTCAGCAAAAGAGGAAGATAATGGATCATAAATAGAAAAGTATGGTGAGACGAGGTGTTAAGCGGATATGTACCACGGACGAGGAGGTTCATTCCGAGTTCACTACTGGTGAGGCCCCAAGTGTTGCTGAGGTGCCTGATTCTGCTCTTGTTACTCTTCATGTTGCTTATCCTGCTGTTCCTGCTGCTTTTCATGTTGCTTCTCCTGCTGCCCATCATGTTGCTACTTTTGCTTCAATTGCCATGACTCCTAACGCTGCTCCTTCTTTTACTTCTGCTGCTACCCTTCATGCTCAAGCACGCAACCTGCTGCTGCATCCTCAAATGACTACAAGCATTAAGTGAAAGATGCAATAGATGCAGACATAGTGGAAGAAGGACCTACAGTCATTATAGACAGAGATGCAGATGTAGTCATTGTAGACGGAGGTTGACTGAGACTTGTAGATGCATATGCATGCAATGTAGTTAAAGATCCAGTGGGTAATACAATCGGAGATCCAGCGGCCAATTTAGATGTAGATGTAGTCATTGCATCTACATATCCAACAGTCACTGTAAGGGTTGAAGGATAGGATTATCCGTCCGTCGATCGACCGTTATGAGGTAAGAGCTTTTATCTTTTTCATTGCATGAGTTATAACATGTACAATGTATACATTGATCTAATGTGTTTGATTTTTTCAACTGTTTAGAGTTGATCAATGGGTAAAAAGGATGGTGCGCACGATAAAGAGGGCACCGATACTAAGGTTGATTTTGATGATGTAGGTGACATAAATCAGTCAATTGCATCGGCCCTAGTCTCACCTCATTTTGCCTCAATCGAAGATCATCTTGTGAGTAGTCCAACTATAACTTCCTCACATCCTGCTTCTATCCCATCTCCATAAGAGGTCCCCCAACATTGTCAACGCACACCTTTTCTTGAGGTTCCACCTCCATCTCAGGTTAAAGAGGCACCTCATCCTGCAAGTAGTTCAACAACAACTTTAGCACGTCCTACTTGTGTCCCAACTTCACCAAAAGTCCCCCCGCATGGTGAGATCACACTATCTCCTAGGGCTCCACCTCCACTTTAAGTGAAAGATGCACGCGTGAGCTTAGTTAGCAAATACCGTCAAAGCCCATACATTAACTCACTATTAGTCTAGCACAAAGCGAAAAATGATTTGAAGGATAGATATGATTCCTTTATGAAAAATGAGCAAGCTAGGTAAAATGATAACAATACGCCATATTAGGGTTAATGGTTCTAGGGTATTTATTCCATAGACCTTTTGACGTGGGTATCATTAATACACAGGTTTAACATTCTAGGCATTGAAAGACAAGAAGGCTTTGATTATTTTCGACTATTGGAGATGCGGACTGAGTTGTTGGACAATCAACACATTAACGCATGCATCAATGTCATGTGTAAGTGGACGCGCGAGCACCATCCATAACTCTACAAGTAGAGAATATGCATTGTTGATAGCTACTTTTATGTAAATATATTATATTTTAATGAGTTGTAATTATTCAAATGTATAGGGTGTGTATTAGTTAATGGCATCTAAGTATTGTGCGTAACATAATTGACAGCTTATTTTACTGGGTCTGAGCCAAGAAATGAAGCCTCCTTTAACTGATAGGACATTCAAGGCGACTAAGGCGGTAATGCCAAACCATGTGCTTGAGTAAGCGAAGGGTGGGAGTCTTCCATGGGGTTTGCCATGGCACGAGGTTGACTTAATTCTCGTACCATGCTTTTTTGATGGCTACTAGGTGGTAGTGCACATCAACTTGCTGACTTAGAGTATGACATTAGTCGACTCATCGTACAGTCAGACAGATGCACTGAAGTTCGGCTTGCATGATAAACAGATGAGTCCATTAACAACATTGTTTCCCATTATATGCCACTAGGTTGAGTACTTTGTCAAAAGCGATCTTTGATGCAGATGAGGTATAGGTTAAATATAAAAACCCCAAAACATTAAGATTCGCATAGTACAGGGATTAGGTTATTGCCTCGTTGCAGTGGTTAATTGGTTCGATGATCATACCCTGAAGGCAAATGCCATAGACGGCCTTCGAAAATATTTTGCCTCTGAGATTTTTACAAATAGCTTGACTTGTTAATTTTTTTTAATTTGGGTATTCTGTTTCAATATGTAAATAACATTGTTCTGTATTATCTCCAATTTATTCTTTGTTGTATCATTAACCAATTTTTCTTTTTTGTATCATTTAACCAAGAGAAGGGCAATAAGAACAGTTTGGTATTAAGTGATGTAATAAGTATACAGGTCCAATAACAATATTACTTTTTTCTTATTCATATCTTAAATTTTGTTAGTATTTTATGCAATTTACATGTGAGAGTTCATGAGTTTGCATATGCCAACCTCTTGACTTTATAGCCTATATGACATGTTGAATTGCATTACATGACATAGGATTGTAACTAGTTGATATTGAATTGTGTGAATGGTGGATATTGAATCACGTCACCAATTTAAATTGATTAGCGCAAGTATTTGATATGGAATCACGCGACTTTTAAATTTAGAATCATGTGGCTAGTTAATATGGAATCACATGACTAGTTAATATTGTGTCACGCGAATTGTAAATATGGAGTGGCATTACTAGTTATTATGGAATTGCATGACTAGTTATTATAAAATGGCTTGAGTAGTAAATATGGAGTTGCGTGACTAATTATTTATCCAGTTCGCATGACTAGCTGATATTGAGTCGAGTGAGTATTAAATATAAAGTGGCGTTACTAGTTATTATAAAATCGCATGAGTAGCAAATATGGATTCATTTGAGTAGTTGATATTGACTCGCATGAGTAGTAAATATGGAGTGGTGTTGTTAGTTATTATTGAATCGCGTGACTAATTATAAAATTACCTGAATAGTAAATATGGAGTTGTGTGACTAGTTATTTATCCAGTTCACATGCCTAGTTGATATTGAGTCACGTGAGTGGAGTGGCGTTACTAGTTATGATGGAATCGTGTCACTAGTTGATATGGAATCGCGTGACTTTTTGATATGGGATTGCGTGACTTACTTATTGTGTGTCATGTTCTTTGAAGCAAGGTAAGCCAATTATGATGGACAATATCAAACCATAACCCAACCCCAAGCACCATCATAATAATATATCTAGTTGAATACCTTAAACCCTCGACCAAGAGTATGAGTAAACACATTAAAGTTAAACCACATGTTGAGCGAATTAAAATAAAAAACAATATACCATAAATTGTTTAGCAAACAAATTACAATATCTCTAATCCAGTTAACTCACAACTCTCAAAATATGAACATCTATCTGCTACACTTGACTTAGTCAGAACCAATGACAATTGACTTCTTTTTTCGCTAAGGTTAATGTCGGAGAAACTTATTGCATGACTATTTTTTTTACTACGCTTTTGCTGCCAATTAGCTGTATCTGTTCTTTGCATTAAAAGATTCTTAACATTCTGTATCCTCAATTCCAATGTCTGTATTCTATCAGTTTGGTTATTGAGTTTCTCATTAATCCTCGCAAGTATATTATACATCACATCATTCGATACAGGATCTGGAATAAATCTAGATGGACCATTGGATGGAGTATCATGGGTAAGGTAAATTGGGCTGCCTTCGACAAAGTTGAATGACTCATCAACACTCATCTCATATCTCTTTTTCAAAAGCCATCTAAGAGAGAGATTACGAGGCCTGTGAATGGTCCAATCAGCTAGATATCTATTGCTCCAAATCCCTTTCTTCTTAACTAAAGTCGATATGATGTTCCCGTATAGTAGGGTCATCTTATCTCGTAGGGCCACTCCTTTCATTCTGATGATCATATATTGTGCAATATTCAAGCCAAACTGGGTTATAATTGATTCCATCATCCACAGATCCTCAGCGCTAATATGTCTTAAACGACTGATCTTTCCCCATAATATGGACGTAAAAAAATTATTTAAGTCATGCTAAAGTAAAATTTCCTAACAAGAGTCAGGCTATAATCCATATATGGAAAGGTACTTAGACCTTTAAGTTTACCAATGTCAAAAAAACATATTTAAGTCATGCTCAAGGTCTACGTATTCATCAAACCTTTCTCAATCTACCACTTTCCCGCATGATATGATGGCATTCTCTATTACGCATACCTAGCACCATGTTCGTCATTCCTAAACTGTGAGGATGAGGACAGAGTGTTACCTAGTTCAATGGAAAAACCAATTGAGGCGGCAGGTAGTTCAAGAGCAGGTTTCCATTTCTTCTTTGAGTGTAGACTAAAGTATTCATCATCACCCATAATTTCGTCACCATGGTCACTGACATTGAGTGTGCGAGAAGATGCGGCCATTGCTTAAGACAGTGTAGAAGGGTTTATGTTTAGTGGTTGAACTTACAACTAGAGATAAGTTTAAGAGATTTTCATTGAATTATGGGTTAGGGTTTAGGGTATTAAGGATAACAAGAGACAAAACAACATCAGTTTGAATAAAATGATTACATTATAGTGTTTGGTTTGTAAGCATTTTATTGGGAATGTAATATAAATTGACAAAATTACCCTTCTATATAAAAAATATATAAGTTGAATAAACTTGCAATTTTTAATATAAAATTTGACTATTCAATATTAAGCCATTAAAATAATAAACAATAACATTGAAAGAAAAACATAAAATTTTTTAAATATTTATAAAAATCTTGAAATATTTAAAAAATTCATAAATATTTATTCTTACCCCCCACATGATTATTTTAAAACACGACTTCATTAAAAGCTCACAACCACTACTTCATAAAAAAATTATTTTTTATACTTGTATTTACGTATTTTATTTTTAATATTTTTGACTTTAATCGTGATAAGTAAACATACATTGATAAAATGTATCTAAAGTTTGTGAGCTCTGTGACACACTAAAGAAGCCAAAAATATCAAAAGTTCACTTTTTTATTTACAGATTGACCCATCAGGTCTACTCTCAAACAAATTTCCCTTATACTTTACGCATATTGAATATTTTGTGCTTTTATTTAAATGTTTAAAAAAATAAACAAATTATGAAAGAGTACAATGCATTTAATGATCTCACAATATTATCTTAGGAGGCATATATTTTGATGATGGATGTTGTCAAACGTTAGACTATCATTTCCAAACTCTGTCAAACTCAAGTTCAAATAGTATTATTCAATGCAAATGTCAATGGCTAGTTAGAAACAATCCCTAACAACTGATGTCTGAAGGGCCATTATCTTCAGGTATGACACCCATAACATTCTCAAAGTTTCTAGTCCGGATTGGATAGCTATTTCGTGTGTGCCCGAGTTCTTTGCAAATTGAACATGCCCTGGGTCATCGTTGTCTTCGAGTCGTCAACTGCGTAGATGATGTTTCCCTATTTGCTGATGGACCTGCAAATGGAGTCCTGCAATTTTGTCTATTATGACTATAGCTCTTGCATTGTGAACATCTATGTCGTCAACTACCTTTCCCATATAATGGAATTCTTTTACTCTTAGGTCTTCTCGCTTGACCTCGCCAAGTTGGTGGCAAACAACAATTTGTTGAACGTCGTGGACGATGTCCCACTCACTAGGATGCTTAACTGGGTGAATGAGAATTGCATATCCCTTCACCCAAGACTAAGTCTTGTAATAGTCCGAGCAGAATTCAATGGCTACACGTTCATACTTACTGCCAAGGCAATGAAATCATAGTTAATGAACAATATAAAAATTTAATTCATCATGTACAAAATAAGAAAACATGATTATTCATACCTTATTAACGCCATGGTATGCATGCAGGGGAGTAGATCAGTTTGGAACTCACCACATGAACACGTCTTGGTGGACAAGTTGACGATTGTGTCTTTAGTCTCAACTATAACTTGAAACTCCACCTGAATGATTGGTTGTATGGAAAAGTGATATGCTTTATTGAACCATGTGTTCAACAGATCGGTGGCCCAAGGGCTGAAAGGCATAGTTTAATTCAATGCCTCATTGTACTGGACATGGAACCAATGTTGGAACATGGCTTTAATGCTCTCGATCAAGACAGTTATTGGCATTTTCTTTGCATGCCTCAAGTAGAAGTTAACACACTCCGTAATGTTGGACATCATTAGCTTGTATCACCTTACTGGTGACCGTGTATATGCCCATCTCTTAGGGCCTAATCTCATAAGGAGGTCATATGCAAGTTTGCAAAGCTGTTTCAGCTGATTCATATGTCTGTTAAAATTGATGAGCCTAGAACAGTTGGTGGCCAAGGTGAAAATCACAGCAACATCTTTGCGCTTGAACAAGTTTTTAACAATTTTCCCTAAGTGGTAATTGCATAGATCGTGATGCGAGTCTTTGTACACTTTCCCAACTGCATTCTCAATGCCAAAATGCTGATCAGAAATGAACATTGCATTTCCATGACAACCAATTGTACGGTGCAATTAGTTAAGAAACCATGACCAAGACTCTTCGTCCTCCATGTGGCCAATGCCAAATGCAAGTGGATATATCTACTCATTCGCATCTTTGCATACCGTAATAAATAGAATACCCTTGAATTTGCCTTTCAGATGTATGGCATCGATAGCAAATACAAGTTGCATTAAAGCATTGAACCCTGGGGTACATGACCCGAACGTCTAGAAACAATGTTTGAAGCGTTGTTCCCCATCCGTAGCAACACTTATGACAGTATTAAGATTTTCACGTTCCAACATATGGAAATGCGAGGGGAGTAGTTGGAATGACTTTTTCGGGGGATTGAACACAAGACTCTCCATATACTCTTTCCCTTACCAGGCCTTACCATATAGGCATTGCAATCCCCACTTGCAATTCATCTCTTCCATTATTTCCTTAAGTCTTAATGGGGTTACATAATTTCTTTACACCTTGGTGGAGATAAGCTCACCAATTAACATCACGCTTGCAATTTAGTATCCACATTGCAAACCATTAATAGTACACGTGTGTACCTTTTGCACTGTCCAAAGTTGCCAATATTCTTACTCAAGCAACTTCATTGCACATAAAGCAAACTTGCTTGCCTTCTCTTTACAACCAACCTCAAAATGAGCATGACATGACTTTTTAACTCTAATATCAAAATGATCTTTTAGTGCCAACATGCTCAAAGCTCGTTTCAATTTGGCCTTCGATGGAAACACTTTTCCCTTATATAAGTGGTCATCCATTGATCTGGATTCCTCACTCATAATTATTTGGAAGGATATCATATCTACCCCAGTAATAACCCATCGACGAGATACCCTTGTATTTACCCTCTTTTGATTACCATTATTAAGCAAATGAATACTGTTATCAAGTGCGATGGCGTTGTCGTAAATAGGGTCAACACCCTCAATATCTTCTAATTCAACAGTTGTGGCATGGTCGTCGAACTAAACCTCTTCTAACACAATAGTTGTAGCATGTTCTGTACTGCCATCTGCATGATTGCAATATCAAATGTCGATGTGCTCACCCCTGTCGTCCTCTGAATAGTTATCATGTCCCCCAAGTAATCATCTTCATAGTCATCATGCAACTCATCATTCTAATATGCTATGCCGTCCTCTTCAACATCATTTTCAATCTAATTAAATGCATCGTCATCACTCACAGTCATCACAGTGTTGTTTACGAATGACAATGGAGCCATTGCATTTTCGAGCAACAATTGTGTTTGTTGCAAAGTATCAAGTATTTCATTCGATGCACATTCCAATCGAAATTGTGTAGACATCATCTGCAGACACCTCATGTGTGTGTCGGGCTGCTCAAACTCATAAAGATACATCAAACGTGATTGCCATGGTTGTTTATTAGGAAATACATGGTGTGGTATGTCAGAATAATTAACATTCTGTTGTAGGTGATTACTATGTTGGATACCATGTTCATATGGAATATCGTTTGCATTTCATGCCTTAACTGTCACAAACACAACAACTGCCCTCTCATCTCGTAGAATGCTTGCTACATCTTCATCATCCCTGATAACTACGCATGAAACCCTTACGGCATGACTGAGCAATGCATATAGCTCGATTTCATTATTATGTGAGTTGACCCCAACAACCTCTTCAACTAGTTTAACTAGGCCAAAAAATTACAAATCATTTCCAACACCCCTCCCTCGTGTCTCACCACCCTTGTAAGTGTCATCAACCCAATGACCACCGTATATAATCATAAGCTTCACATTTGGTAAGTCACTGAAATTTAATAGAAAATAAGTGCCATAATCAATCTATTTATCAAAAATTCCTTTTCAATGCATAAAAACCACTTACGCAATGCCTCAATCACATTTGGCAGGCCACTAAAATTTAACAAAAAATAAATGTCACAATTTCTAATACACATTCATGTAATGTCTAAAAACTAGTGAACAAAAACCTCAAAACAAGAGATGAATTGCACAAGTCACACACGTTCAATCTCACAATACCTAATAATAAGTCACTCAATGCGTAATATCCACTCACATTATGCTAACATAACCAATCACGTAATAGCCCAATGTCACGCAATACATAACAACAGGTCACGTAATATATAAAAATCAATCATGCAATACCTATAAATTAGTGAACAAAAGCATCAAAACAAGAGATGAATTGCATAAGTCATGCACCTCTAGTCTCACAATACCTAATAATAAGTCACTTGATGCCTAGTATCCACTCATGTTGTACCAACATAACCAATCATGTACTAGCCCAATGCCACGCAATACATAACAACAAGTCATCATATACATACAAACCAGTCACACAATGTCTCAACAGAAGATATGCATTGCACAATTCACGCAGCACCTATAACTCAGTCTCACAATACCTAATAATAGGTCACGCAATGCCTAACATCCACTCACATTTGCTTTTCTTATATAAATAGAAAATTAAGAAATTAGGGTAAGTAACCAGGTTATTCAGCATAATATAAATTAAACCAAGAAAATATGTGATAAATTAAAATTTTTATTTTATTCATTAGCTGAAATAAAAAGCAGATGATACAAAAAAAATGAATTGTAGTTCATTTCTTCCTAATTTCATCTACTATTTCATAAGTTTCAGCTAGAATCTTGTTATTGCTCAAGATTTCTGTCTATAAGACTTTTGTCCTAACCAGGAAGTTATCCATCAGGGCACGCATCTCTTTCTCCATATTTTCGACTTGGTCCATCAAGGCACGCATGTCAGGGATAGCCTTTTCAGTAGCCACCCCCTTCCTAGTGTCGACCTTGGAACATTTGAATGGCATTTGAATCTTGAAATTTTCTTTTAGATTGTTTTGATTAAAATGGATAATGGTTCCCTTTATTTATAGGCGTGAATGTTGACTCTTCATTTTCTGTTCCAATATAAGTGCAATTAAAGGAGTTGAATTGGTTATTAAGCATTTCTAATTCTCTTCTAATTTTAAAAAATTTATTATTAAGGGGGTTTAATCAATAGATAATCACCTCCAGCATTAGATAGATAAAGTCACGTAATGCTTACAAATAAGTCACGTAATGCCTACAAACAAGTCACGCAATGCTCAACAAATATTCAGTCACGTAATGCCTACAAATAAGTCATGCAGTGCTCAACAAATATTCAGTCACATAATACCAAATAAACAAGTTACGATTCCTAATATCTAGTTACACACCTTAATATCTAGTGATGCAATGCTTAACAAATATTCATGCCTCACTTATAAACTGATTGATTTCGCTACTTCCAGCCAAATTTAAGTTTCCAAGATCATTAATTTACCCATCAACTTTTGCATTCAATGAATATAAAAAAATAAACCCAAGAACCCATAACAAATATTTTGATGTCATCTCTTCACTTTGGGATCGTAAGAAAGTTAGATGGTGATATTGACCTTGATGGCGTTGGAGAGCTAGACGGTGAAATATATACCCCGATGGCGCTGGAGAGCTAGATGGAAGGATAACTAAATTGAGATTTAATTTTAAAATTTTTATCTGAATGGCGAGAGAGAAGAAAGAAACTGAGACCATTTAATTTAGATTAAATAGTTTAAAGAGTATTCTTATGAAGTCTTGTCGAAAATTGTCTAAAAAAAGTTAAAATTATAATAAAGGTTATTTTTGAAATGATTTTATTACTAAGGTCATTTCTCATAATTTTTTTAATATATAAATATTATTAATGGTTAGAAATGACCCATTGCTCATGGCCTTCAGGCCAAGGTCTAGCTGTGTGCAACAGTTGAACATGGATCCTTTCCATGACCAATTTTTCTTTTCTTATGTGTCTTTTAGAATGCAAAATAATTTTTTACATTTTATACTACTAGAAAATCACACCAACATGTTCAAAGTAGAACCGATTCAGCTTGTATTGTGTGCTACCTATGTGTTTTTAAAACAACCTTAATTTTGCATCAAGTTTATGTGCATCATATGAACTTCTATTGTTGCAAAAAGGACATTTATAAACAATATTTAATCACATTTAAAAGAGGTAAAACAATTGATAAACTTGTTGTCCCAAACAGAATTTCTCGAAATTAAAATCAAACTAAAATTTTTGTGAACAACTTTAACATCCAATCATCATACATCAATTCTAAATTGAATCACTAATCAACATGACATGTAATCATGTTAAAACAAGTCAAGGATGGCTCTGATACCACTGTAAGAAAAATGACATGAGAGTGTGATCGAATCACACATATGCAGTGAAATAAATTGATAGAAGTAAAACGAAACAAAATAGAATTTTCTTATGTTGTAACCCATGGATCTCCTTGGTGTTTTAACAAAATCAAACAAAAGTAATATTCTAAAAATAATATTATCTAGCCAAGTGATTCAATAATCACGATGGCACCCCTTTTTCCCCTTTTGAACCTACGATACACCACAACAAAAGAGGAGAACCTGAGCCACTCAATTACTTGACCTTCAATAGTTGCACACACGGTTGGAATGAAACCTTTTTCAAATAAGGAGTTTCTCAGCCATGTTAACGTGCCAGCAATGTCGACAACCGATTATCCTTTTCACTTCTTACTCACTTTTTGTCTAATGCCATAAGAGAATCTCTTCTCTAAGAATTCTCTCACAAAAGGGTGGCTAAAGTAGTTAGGTTTATGTCTTTTCAACAACTTGTGAAAAATGGATAAAAAGTGAGTTTTATACCTAAGTTAAAAAACAGCTTTGGTTTTTATTAAAGGCCTCATTATTATAGCTATTTATAATATTGACCTTATACTTAATTAAATAAATTTTAATTAAGTCTTTGAAGGTTAAAACCTAATGTATGATTTAGTCCAACTTAAATCATTACACTCTCAATTTAATCCTTATTGTAACTTATTGTGTGTGACCTATTAGGTTCCTAACATGTTAACACTGACCTTAAAATGTAATTCATAAATTAAATTTCGGATTAGATAAATTCAAACTACTTTGAATTTATCATTGATCATATTAACCACTTTATGATCATAGACCATGAGTGAGATCTACCATTTCATCATGGTCACCCAATTATTAGAAGAGTCAAAAGATTCTTTAATAACCTTTTAGTGTCTATTCTATCAATGTAATTCATTCTCTCATCATATATCCTAAAAGGAATAAAAGCATGGTACAATATCTACTCTTATATCCTTTTATGTTAGTTCTTTTAGGCTTCACCACTAGCTATATCTCATATCCTTTATGTTAGTTCTTTTAGGCTTCACCACTAGTTCTACTGAGACTTAGAAAACTCATTTTCTAATCTGCAAGTCTTTGTAGCCAAAGACTTCATATGGTTAGCGTGAACAAAAAATAAGTAAGATATGTCCCCTAAATCACTTGGAGTGATGATTCTTCTCTTGACCATTTATTTGTCTTCATATGCTTCATGTTACACGTAACATTTATCCTTTTTAGGCATCTTTCGTTAGGAACCGGAGAGATGAAGTCAAAGCATAGCATTCTACATATAAAACAGCTTAATGTCTCAAATCTATGGAGTGTTTACACAACTGACACATAAAAAGTGTTTCATAAACACTAGTGTGAGTTACCAAATGGACTCCTCATGGGGAGAAATGTTCAGTGAACCTACATCCTATGCAAGCACCCACATATTAACTCCAAGTATCTCTATATTTCAACCTATAAAATCAGTTGCTTACTTCACAAGTAAAAAGCATAACATGTGCTTGCCTTTTAGCATTATCAATACCTTCTCTTGATAATACAATGGCCAAGAATTATTTTGGAACAATACTTTAATGCATAAAGATTTCGTAATTATAACTTGCTTATAATTTCTTTGCAAGGCATATTTGTTTCAAAGGCTTTATCTTTATAAGTTAAAGTAGCTAATTACAAAGCAACTTACGAATAAAGAAATATCTCTTATTTCATAATAAAATGTCATAATATTTTAATTAACAAGAATATCCAATACAATCTATGTGATTGGCTTTTATGTTTATTCCAATAATATAGACCTAGCTATTAGTATTTTCGTGTCTTAACCGTGTTGTGTCAATATAGGGTATTAACAATTATGAGAGTAAACACGAACACTGAAACACGTATACGGATACGTTTAATTTAACCGTGTAACATGAGACAACATGACTAATACATTTATTAAACGTGTTAGAATTTTTTATACAACATGACATGACACGATTAATAAACATGATTAAACGATTAACATAATTTTTTCCTAACACGATTAACTTAAGATATTTACAATTAAATATAATTTTATTATTCAAATCTAAAATCAATAATTATAAAAATAATTATAAAAAAATAATAATAACATCAAATATAATAAAATTTAACATAATAAGACTAGTAAATATAATAATAACAAAATAATAATAAGGCTAAAATAGTATTAGACTGCTAACTTTAACTGGTTGATAAACGTATCACTTATACATGTTTAACATGATAACGAGATTAATTAAACATGTTTAAATGTGTTATTCATGTCGACACAAGGCACAATAAGGTTAAACCCAAACCTATTTAACTTCATATTTTCTTGTGTCATGTCCAAAATTACCAAGTCTACTTGCGTGAAAACGTCCACTTAAGCGCTGCACGAGCTATTGTATACTTAAACAAAAAGGCATAGTCCGTGACACTTGTTCTCTATGTTATGGATGCACAAATTAACAGGGTTGACCGTGAAATGCCCTGAAATTAATCAATATACTCAACATGATCACTAAATTCTATTTATACTCACAAATTTTCATTTCTTTATGAAATATATAAGAAAGTATAGGTTGTATTATATGAACAAATTTTTATTTTTTTTAACTTTTTTCTTTTTATTTATTTTTATAAAAAAATAAAAAAAAATCAAACAAAACTTCAATGAGTCAAACTTGAAATAATTCTTTTAAATAAGCACATCTTTAATATACATATTTATGAATAATCTCTTATGAGCCCATGATAACTATTGTAAATCTCATTTAACAACTCTCTATGGCTTGTTCAAGAGGAATGAATGGGTGTATGCATATTTACGCATTTATGTGCTTGGTTTTTTTAGTTATATATTTGTTTTAAACCACTTAATTATTCAAGTATTGATCATCTAATTTTGAAAAAGAACATTTTGACTATTAATATTTGTAAATGTTATTATATAGGTTATTGAATTACTATTATTATCATTCATGTCAATTACTTGTGCCACATGATCATGTTCACATGACAATAAAAATTATTTTTAAATTTTTAAATTTTTAAATTTTTTATTATCACATGAACATATATTCATATTATAAGAGCAACTAGCTACAAGGCTACATGAATCCAGCTACTTTGCAAATAAGATTCGATCATTAGATTTAGATTTAGATTTAGATTTAGATAGCTAGTCCTCTTAGGAGCTCTACAAACATTCAGCAACATGAGGGGGAAAATATAGAGAAAAATGGAGAAATTAATCTAGTCTTCAAAAGCATCCAAATTTTCTAAAATTTTATTAAGTTATCCATCACTCCAGCTCAAATATCGATCTTAAGAATCTCTGGGATTGTCTTCTAAATCGGTGAAGACTATAAGGCTTTGCAATGATGATGTTAGGATAAATTATACAATTAATCATTATACTTTATTAAAAAAATCAATTTAATTCTTCTATAATAATTTATAAAAATTAAATCTTTATACTTTTTGAAATTAACAATGTTAATCCAATCATCAACGGTGATAAAACATTTTCATGATCTATACTAATATGATACTTGATTGTATTGATGCAATGATTATATCATTGTCATCATATTCAATGTCACCTTAATTCAGTCAATGATTGAATTACCATGTCAATTTCAAAAAGTATAAAAACTTATTTTTTACATATTATTGTATATAGATTAAACCTATAGCTTTGATAGAGTATAAAGATTAAATGCATAATTTGACCATGATATTATGACATTGAACAAGCAAATAGCCGAAATGAACCACTAAGTAATCATATGATAGAAAGGAACAATTGTCCTAGTATCAATGATAACCTCATCTCAATCTTTAGAAATTAAGTTAGAATCCCACATCAATTTACAAAGCAGAGGTGTGAAATAAAAGAGCCAGGCAGAGAAAAATCTACGAAAGAGAAAGCTCATATACATACCCAAGGGCAAAGCCCAAAGGCCAAGCATGATACTTCAACGTATTATTATTTCCCAATCACAACCGAGGAGATCAAGGCAGGTTACAAAATACAAATTGCTTTATCTACAGATTATCAAAACATAAGACAAAATTTAAATAAATAAATCAAACAAAAAAGAAACACCGTCTCAGAAAAGATAAGAGGACTGCTTAACTCCCCTATGTATGAACAGACAGGCTCTCTTGGAGCAAGGTATGAAACCCTTCTACAGAAACTGCAGTAAATTACCTATTACGGCAATTCTAAGAATTAGATCAAAAGGAAACCATCATTCATACCAAGGGAATAAAATACGCTGGGAGTTTTTACTCCACCTTCTCCATCCTCTCTTCTTGTTGCTGGATTAAGGTACATTCCAACCTTTCTTATTTCTCATTCCAACTTCATCCTTTCTTCTTGCTGCTGTTTCTCTGGTTCTGCAGGGAAATATTTTATACCCACAAGATCCCCGACCCGGCTGATAACCTGCCAAGAGAGCCCAATCCAGGGGCAGAAAGTGATTCAGTCACACTACAGTTATATCCTGAACAAAAAATTGGCTGTTTGCACCAATTAGCGAGTTGAACAATTGACAAGGCAAATATATACAATTGACAAGGCACACATACATCTGTCTCTCTGTTTCTCTCTCCCACAAATGACAGGAAAGGACAGGACTAAAACTAATAAGAACATTAAGGAAAGCCAGAAGGTAGAGTTTGTAGTACAATTTACCTCCAAGGCTTTAATCAGATCTTCCTTGGTATGAGAAGCAGATAAACATATACGTGCCCTTGCCAACAGCAATGGTGTGGCAGGAAAAGCCACTGTCACAACAGCCACCTGTGACAATGCCATCTGATTATAGTCAGGCATCCAAAAGCTAACGAAAAAAGAATTAGAAGCATCGAGATTGGTGGACTTACATTCTGCTTGAGGCACTCTCGTGAGAAGGCAGGGATTTTGGCTGGGTTGTAAAGCATAATTGGCATAACTGGGGAATCATTATCCCCAAGAACCTCAAAACCCATTTTTATCAATTCAGACCGGAAAAAGTTGCTGTTCTCACGTATTTGCGCAAGTTTCTGGGCACCTAGATTGAGAATAATACAATCAATCTGATGCAGGAGATGAGTGTAGAAGCCGAAATGTTTAGGTTAAAAGGCAAAAACAAAAGAAAAACTACAATCCCAACCTCTATTGGAACCATCCTCCCCAAGAATAACCTTTATGGAAGATATTATTTGTTGAGCAGCAGGTGGTGAGATTGAAGTTGCATAAAGATGAGCTGGACAAGTATACTTTAAATATTGAATAAGTTCCTGCAATGAGGTAAAGTCAAAAATTAATATCGAATTTAAAATAAGGTCTAAAATTCATCTCACACCCATGATATGGTTCAAGTGCAACATGGATATGGAAGAAAAAAGAATGCTACTAATATCAAATACTAACAGAGGCGAAAAGATTGCACTTATGGAGTAAACAGAGCAGTCATAAGGGAAACTTGCTAAAGACAGTTGTGTGCCAAAACAGTGTCATTAGCACACACGACTTTATCCATTAATGTATCTCTCTTTCCATCATTCTGCAACAGACATTACTGTATTAGAAAAAGTCAAAACATACCAGTCTCACCCCAAAATGTCCAATTTTGAGAAAATATATTACCAATAAAGAGAATATTATCTTGCTTAATACCTGCCATCATATTAACACCATGTTGATTGAATATAACAATTTAACCCGGAAGAAATTTCATAGAACATACTTAAGCTGAATTATCATAAGAATATAAAGCATATAAGGTCCAGGATTAATGCTAATCCATTGTGGTCACCATATTAGGAATACTAACTGAGGATGGTTTTAACTTTGAAACAAACCTTGGATCCAGCAATATAGCCACCACATGATCCAAATGATTTTGTAAAAGTTCCCATCATAATATCCACATCAGCCGGATCAACTCCTAAGAGCTCACAGACACCTCTTCCAGTTTTCCCTACTGCTCCAATGCTGTGAGCCTCATCCAAGTATGTATATGCCTATTGCAAAATATAGAGAGAGAAGATTCAGTAGAAGCTCACAAATTAAGAAAGAAATGAAATGCTTGAATTTTGAGAAAGATTAAAAGGAAAAATATAAGAGAAAATGAGCTTTTTTTGCTCTGAAAAAGAAAAGCAATGAGAGTTTCTGAAGAATGGAACACTAAAATGTTATTCTACAAAACAATCTCCAGTGCATGGTAATTGGGAAAAAACGTTGATATAAGTTATAAGAGAATATCCATTGGATTAACACAAAGCCAATTTAGGAAAACATCATACTGAGAATATTGTTAAACTCATAGCCACAGGAGAGCACATTTCCCAAAAAAAGTGCATACTTAGATAGAAAGCCATCAAACTTAATCCAGTATCGCAATATGCAGCTCAACAAATTTATCAAAAGAGAAAACGAAAGCTATTATCTAGGCCCAACCTTATATTTTTTGCAAATTGCTATGATCTCAGGAAGTTTACAGAGCTCCCCTTCCATGCTGTATATTCCCTCCACTATAACCACAATCTTCTTCCATGGTCTATGAGTCCTAGGTTGTCCGTCCGCAATTTGTTCTCTTAAAACTTCCTCCAAGTGAGAGGGTGCTGTAAACCAATCAGCGAAAGAAACATGAGTAGAAAAACCTCTAATCCAATTTCTCAAATGAAATCTTTTACATTTGAAAGAAACAAACAGCATGGGGGAAATTTATGCACAAACTGAAAACAATATTTGAACAACAAGCCCCTATGTGGGCACACAATAGAACAAAAGCATGCTATAGACATTAGGAGTCAGTGAACCATATCCCAGAAGAAACCTTTTTCAGCAAAAAGGTCATTATTCCTTTACCCATTATCCACCACATTAATATGTGACACTAACACATATAAGACCTAATACTCCTTGCAAAAGACCCAATACCCCAGATACCAAACAATCATGTGAGATATGAATTATTCTTGCAATAAAACATCAAAACTTACTATTATGCTGGAAAACACGAATGGTAGCTCCAGATCCTCGTGCACCATTGACAATGGAGTTGTGGTTCAAGGAGTCACTGATAATTAAGCTCCCCTGTGAATAAGATCTATACATAATAAAAATTACTTGAACAAGCACCAAAGCTTTAGAAAGTGCTCTCATCAGTAAACTATACAAACCTTCCCAACTAGTACTGGAAGTATAGCAGAATTTGTCACATAACCCATACCGAAAACTATAGCAGCAGGTTTGCCAACAAACCTAGCAACACACTCCTCCAGTTCATTATGCAGTATGGTTGTACCTGATAGCAAAACCGGGTCAGCAAAAGCCCAGCTAGACTATCACCTATACCAAAAAAAGAATTCAAGTAAATTAACCCACCACCATCCACCCGGCTACTGCAGGTACTCGGTGAAAATCTATTTAACGACTCAATTGCACGAGGTGTGCAGTATTCATCTGCTGCAGCAAAACCAAGATAGTTGTATGATCCTAAGTTAAGACATCTACTCATATTCGCAGTTCGTCTGCATTATACAAGAAAAGAAATCAGTCACATCAAAGTCCACAGCGAAACTAAAGCATTACTACTTTTAAACCGTCAAATTGTGAATGATAAATCTTACTTTAAGGTCTTATTATTGTCCTTGGAATAGCGTTCAACCACATCAAACCAAGCATCAGGGGCACTAGCAATCGGTCTCCCGAAACAATCCTGTCAGTTCAAACATTAAAATCTAGCTCTAATCATTCATTTCTACTTGAAAAAAAAACTAACATTTTTCCGGCATAACAATTAACAGTAATTAACACAAGATTATACTGCTAATTATTCTTAAATGAACTTAAATCACTCAACTAAAAGTCAAATTTAACAACAAATTTTGGTAAAAAAAAAAAAGAAAAACAATTACCTGAATACGGAGATACAATCGGCGGATATAGAAATCTTCGAGTCCTAAGCAGATTGGAGCATAACCCTTCATTTGAATGAAGGCCAGTATTAAAAAAATGGTGATTTTTAGCTAAAAAAAAGGGGAAAAAAAGAATGAGAAAACCTGAAGATTATTGGAGGTGCAGCACCAATCGATGAATTTGCGAAAGAAATCTCTGATTTGACCAAAAGCAAACAGCAATCCATAGCTAAAGTACGTGGTTAAAGCAGTTAAATAAGGAATTGCAATCATTTTTCAAACTTTTTTCAATGATTTCTTGCGTTTTATTTGTAGGGAAGGAAGAAAATGCTGTCAGCTGAGAAAATGAAGAAATCAAAAGGAAAAGATACGATGGAGAATCATAGGGATGGGAACTGAGAAAGGGTCCTTTTGATAAAGATTCGGTGCACGAGGAGATCCGATTGGGCGATTATCCGATTATCCGATTATCCGTTTACCCGAATTGATGATTAGGCACCCTTTTTTGGCTCACCCTCCCTCCTGCCGCCGGAAACTTCCTAATTTTTAGGCCATGTGCCATTATTTAAAACCAACCATTCGTTTTTGTTATTATTATCATTTTTGGATTCAAGTAAAATAAAAGGCTTTTGTTGCTATATTTAATTGGTTAAAAAACTTATTCAGTCTCTATACTCTTTAATTTTGATCAATTTAATTCTTATACTCAAAATCTAAATAATTTAATTTTTTAATTTTGAAAATTGGATCAATTTAATTCTTTCTTCTAATGACATTTAATTTAACCATTAAAGAATGACATCATCGTTGACGTCAGTGTTGACATGGTACTTTTGATGACGTGACATACCACATGGCATCAACTGATGACATGGTAATGTCACGTGACAGTGCTTGTTAGTTTTAAAATTATTATAGTTTTGATTATGACAAAATGATCAAATTTGCTTGAACATTGTTTGAGTAATACTTAACAATTTCTTGAATGATTTAACTCTCATACATTTATTCCTATATAGACACAAGCTTGACTCTTAAAGTTATTGGACTATATCTATAAGCTTGTATGACTCAAATGTATGAGTGCTCATGATTCTTATTCATTAAATGTGTATGAGTCTTTATGATTCTTATTTATTAAAGTCTGATTTAAAGATTAAAAAAAAATCTAGATGCCCTCGTTAAGGGAGAGTTTTGAATATCTTGTTTAATGATGAACAAGAAAAAAGAGAGAAAGAAGACTAAATTAAATAAAATTTAATAGACTTTATTTTTAATTTATGTGTGTGATGCTTAGTTTTGGTTTTGTTGAATATTATGTAAAGAACACTAGATGCATTGATTAAAAGGGAGCAACTCATTACGTAAACAAATTTGAAGCATTCATATTAAACATAACCATTGCACTCTTAATTTAGAAGTGTTTTGTCATCATAAAAAATTAGAGATAGAGAATATTGATTCTATATGTTTTTTATGATAGCAAATATTCTCATTCTTTGATGTCTAATTATATTGTTTAGGTGTGCAGGAGAAAGCTTAAATTCATTAATATATTTAGTATTTAAAAGCAAGTCAAGATGCTTATTCAGTTGTCAGATGGGATAATTGGTTAAACAAGTAAAAAAGAAAGAGCTTTAATGAATACAAATTAGTCTTAACCGATTAACACAAATCCTTAATCGATTAAAGCAATTTTAGGTACTACACTAAAGATAGACAGAAAGGTCTTAACTGGTTACATCAAATTTAATTAGTTAAGCGAGTTTTGAATACAAACAAAAGTAGTCAGTTAACCAAAGGAGTTAGTTAGCTAAAATCTAAAAGTGACGATCCAAAATGAAGGTAGTCAAATTTGTGAAGAACAATTCAAGAAGTCTCGGATGACTAACATATCTCATGGCTATTTAAAGGAAATGGAATATGAGTGCTACCAAGCAAAGAGAAGAATTAATCAAACAAAGAAAAGTTGGTGAAGCATGTTACTCTAGAAATAATAAGTTTTTAATCGATTAAAGTCTTACTTAACCGATTAATAGAGTAAAGCATATTGCAAAACAGAGAAGACTTAGTCGACTAAGAAATATAGTTAGCCAAATAAAAGCTCACCGTTAGAGAATTTGATTGCGAGACAAAGAAGACTTAATCGACTAAGAAATATGGTTAACTAACTAAAAGCTTATTGTCAGAAATTTGAATTTAAATACAAAAAGTTAAAATAACAGTCCAAAACGGCTAATTTTTTTCTCCAACGGATAAAAATAATTTTGCAAGTATTTAAAACCTCTCTAACAATAAAAATATGAGAGAAAGAAGTTATCCAAAGTGATTTTAAGCTTACAAGACCAAAAACTTTCTTTTTACACTTGTATTTCATTCTTACCCTTTAAAAAAGTATTTAAGCTTAACTTTGTACATCTTAGATCAGCTAAGTGATCATTTGTACTTCATCTTTTCTTCATTTCTTATTTACTTAGAGTGTCAGAGCTCTAAGGGGTAGATCAAGCTTTGGTTAGTTTGGTTATTGTTATAGGTTTTAACTTAGTCTTAGAAAAGTTAGTTTTGAGTTTTGGTTGATTCTGTGAAAAATCATTGTTAAAGGTTGTCGCTAAGCTTGTGAAAAACTATTATAAAAACTTAGTGGAAGCTTGAGAATTCTATTGATTTTAGTGAATTGGTTTGAAAATCCTTAATTTAGAGATCAAGGTAGTGAATGTAGGTCAAGGAGACTGAACCACTATAAATCATTATACTTTATCTACTTTCTTTTATTTTTTTCTTACTCTTAGCACTTAAATCATTCCTTTAGAAGCTTTAAACTTTTATTTTCAAAT
>NW_018397273.1:81448-101271 GCF_002168275.2 Theobroma umbraticum | reverse complement strand
AGCTCTTTACTTGGAAAGAATTTTTGTGTCATTCCAAAAGTGCTATTCACCCCCTCTAGCACACTCTTTGGGACCAACAGTACTAACGTGGTGCTAACATGTAAGCATGTTAGTGCCACGTCGTAAATAAAAAAATTTTAAAAAAAAATTCTACCACATCATAGGGACTAAAGTGAACAAAAATATATAGTATAGGGACTAAATTGAACAAATTTGAGATGATGAGGAATTAACTTGAAAAAAATATTTAACAAATACAAATCTTTAAGTAGATTATTAATATGCTTATTAATATGTCAAATATTTAAGTGTAAAAGATTTATGGTGTTAATATATATATAAATATTTTCTTACTTAATTTTTTAATTTTAGAATTTGTAAATTAATTTATTTTTTTTACAAAAATTAACTTAGAATTCCCCTTGTATAAAAAAAATTCGAAAAAATTTCATACCTAAAGTCAAAATTAGATGAATAACTTACATTACATTAAAATAAAATAATATAAAATGACTAAATGCGTTGATTTAATTATAATTTTTACAATTTACAAATACATATTCTTTTGAAATTATTCAACTCTTGTCCAATTTACGTTTTATTTAAATTTAATCAAATTAGCAAAATATGTTGATTTAGTTACAATTTTCACAATTTATAAATACACATTCTTTGAAAATTATTCAACTCTTATCTAATTTACCTTTTATTTAAATTTACTCAAAATTTCTTATAAAACGATTTTATTTAAATTCAAATACCACAATCAAATTCTACTAAATTTAAATTTAAATTATTAATTTGGATCTAGAAAAATTTTATTAATAAAATAAAATGGTACAAATATTTATAGTTATATTTAACATTATCAACCATAAATACAGTTTTTAATCTAAAAAATTTCAACTTAAAAAATATAACTTGAAATATTAAATAAAAGAAAAACATAAAAAATAAATAAATAACTGAAAGAGTGGAGCTCATATTTTATGGTTGTAACAAGAAGTTTATCATGTCCAAATTAAGTAAGTCGAAACGAGGAATTACTTTTATAATTATCGCTAACTCCATGTATTCATTTTTCATTTTTTAAAAGAAAAAACTAAATCAACATATTTTACTTATTTGACTTAAGCTCAAGTTAAAAACTAAGTTAAATAAATTTTAAATTTTTATACTATTATAAATAAAAGAAAAAAGAATTTATTTAGTCATTTTATATTATATTATTTTAATCAAATAAAAATTATTCATCTAAATTTGACTTAAAGTATAAAATTTTTTTAAATTTTTTTTATAAAAGGAGAATTCAAACTTAATTTTTTTAAAAAGGTAAATTAATTTACATATTTTAGAATCAAATAATTAAGAAAATATTTATATATTTTTTAGCATCATAAATCTTTTACACTTAAATATTTGACTTATTAATAAACATATAAATAATCTATTCAACGATTTGTATTTTTCAGATTTTTTTTCAATTTAATATCTAAACATCTCAATTTTGTTCAATTTAGCCCCTGTATTATATATTTTTGTCGCTTTAATCTCTATGATAGGCAGAATTTTTTTTGAAAATTTTTTTTATCTACCACGTGGCACTGACATCATGTTAATGCCATGTCAGCACTGCCACATCCTCGTATATTGTCATGTGACATTGCCACACCATCACTTAATGCCACGTGGCATGCCACATCATCATCTCAATGACACATCATCAAAAAGCAACATGTCAATGCTAACGTCATCGTTGACATCAATGATGACATCATCTTTTAACGGTAAAATTAGATGCTGTTAGAAGGAGGGACTAATTAACATAATTTCTAAAATCAAGGGATTAAATTATTTTAATTTTGAGTACAGAGACTAAATTGAATAAAATTGAAAAATATAAGTATTAGATAAGTCTTTTGACCATATTTAATTTTTAGGGTAAACTCTAAAAATCTCTCTCTAATCATTTTAAAAAGATACTTTGATTTTTTATTTAAAATTAATATTTTTGATATTTTGATGGTTAAAATTGTTAGTCAATAGTTAAGAAAATTCAATCCAATATTATATAAATATTTTAGATACAGATACCCTCTTTTATAAAAATAATATCTTATTTATTTTCTCTTTCAAAAACCTTAATAAAAAAAAACTAAAGGAATTTGGATACACTTTCTTTAAATTTTCATCTTTTGCATTTCGATCCACTTAAAGAATTTTGTAATAATCAATACTCATTCTTTGAATTCCTTTTTTCTTCCCATAACTTGAAGAATTTTCTCTTCTCTCTTAGAATTTTGTTTTCTTTTTCTCACAATTTTTTTTAAAAGTTAAAATCATTATATTCATTTGGGGAGACGTTATAAAGTGTTGTTTCAACTTTTCTCTAGTTTGGTTTGAAGACTTTGCACTATAACCTGCAAAGTGCTGAGTTACCTTGCAAAAAAGATACCTAGGCTCAATGTGATTTACAATAAGATTATCACACTTCTTACTATTTGTGTCAATATTAAAAACCAATATTTACAATTAGATTGTTGTCAAATTCAAACCTAATAACAACATACACAATACCACTCACTCACCAACAACAGCATACACAATACCATTTGCCAACAAGACCACATGTTATCTAGACCTTTAAATCTTTTATAATATCAGAGACCTCCTTCCACTAATGTAAAAATCTCATTAGATTTCAAAAATCACAAGAATTAACCCCCACGCATAAAAAAAAAGAAAAACTTGTAATAAGATCATATAGATCCACCATCCACTCATAAACAAATTAAGCCTATCACCTAAATACTAGAGAAAGAGTCAAAACTCATTGATGTTTTGATTTGACAAATCACAACTTCAATTTTTTTTTAAACTAAAGAAATTTGGATTTGAAAGGGAAAAAAAAAGAAATACAAAAAAATTATTGATATCTCTTGGCTTTTGCCACTTGAAGAGGAAAAGATTTACTAACATCGATCCCATTAAAGCTACATCTATCAAGGTCTTTCATCTCTTTTCTTCTTTTATCTTTTTTTTTTTACTTTTTATTTTTTTTTGTTTTCAAAATCTTATTTTTAATGATTAATTATTTTTTTATCAAGGTTTTTGGAAGAGAATGAGTAGATTTTTTTTTTCAAAAAGAATATACCTAAATTGAAAAAATGATATAAGGGTCATTTGAGCCTTAAAATATTTATGTGATATTGAGTCTTATATTTTTTTAATTGTTGACTAACCTTAAAAAAATTTGAAGCAAATAAAAAAAATAACCTTACTTGTCTCGACAGCGGAGGGTGCAATCGATAAGGAGGAATGGGGGTGGTCAGCATTAGATTTAACTCTAGACAGGGGGAAGGTAGCCTGTCAACACGAAATTCAAGCCTGGAGAGGAGTGAAGGTGGTTGGCCTCCTCTACATGCCGGTTAGCACTAGTGAATAAAAGAAGCTCTAGGTCTGGGGAGGAAAGCATGAGGCACTAAGGTCATCAGCTCGAGAGAGTCCGATCAGAATTGGGTTTATGACGAAGGGTGTCCAACCAGGGGAGGGAGCTACCTGTAGATGCTAGAGAAGGAAGGCTACTGATTGGCCGGGGAAAGGCAAATTTGGGGGAAGAGAAGGAGAGAAGAGGAAATGCCCGAAAGAAAACCGTAAGCATTTTATTTATAATTACTGACGAAATTTTCCGTTTGTAAGCCTGAACCCTTATACTGACAAAAATTTCGTTGGCATATCCATTGGTGAACTCTGCAAAGGGAACTACAAGTACGCTAACTAAACTTTCGTTAGTAATTTCGTTGCGATAATCACAACTTTCTCAACGAAATATCCGTTGGCATATTCGGTTGGTATGGTTATTCCCAACCAAAGTGTTCAATCAGTCTTTTTCCCACCATCCAAATATAATTGTCGCTAATGCTTTACCGATCGATTATTGATTGAAGTACGTTTTTTGGTAAATTCGATCGATATTTAGTTGGGAATCCATTGGTGGATTCTTAGCCTCCATTCTTTTGGTAAGTCGTCAGTGATCTATCGGTATACACCGACATAATAAATTTCATCGATAAATCCTTGTTTCTAGTAGTGGTATCACTTGACGATCTTGTGTATTATTTGAGAAAATTATTAATTAACTTACTTAAAGTGTTTAACTCAAATTAGTTGATATTATTTTATTTCAATTTAGTGTTTAAGCAATTCCCATTTTTCAAAACACCAGAAATAAACCTTTTACTCATTTTCCTTAAATAGAAATTCATTGAAATAAAACTTTCCATTTTAAAACTTTCTATTTTAATTCTTTTCAAAATTAAAATACTTTTTAATTTTGAAAACTTCTTTATTTTAGGTAAGCTTCTAAAATGTATCTAAGACAATATTTTAATTTCTAACATTTAGAACATAGATTAGTTTCCTAAATTGTATCTTTTTTAAGTTACCTAAATGGTGACTTAACAAATTTTTGAAAACTTCTAGTCAAACCAAAATTTTAAGAAAAGTTCAATACAATCACATAAATTTAAGAATCCTTTTAAAGTAGGAAACAATTTCTTATGAATCTCCCAAATTAAAATGCTAATTGTAATTTTAGGAATTCACTTTAAAGTAGGAAATAATTTCCTCTGAATATTCCAAATTAAAATGAATGGCATCTAATGCCATTAAATTAGTTGCCTACCTTTTAGGAATTTTAGGCAACAATTGCCACCTTATTAATAGATTTAAGGGCTCTTAGAACTCCATAAATCATGTGTCAAACTCATGAATAAGATTGTAGAAAATTTCTAGCAAGTATGTTTAACAGTTAAACACAAAATTCATGGATCATAGCTATTCAAAATTTTCTTCATTGAATCTTTGTTGTTATGGAACTCAAAAACATTATTTTTATGAACCTTTTCATACCAAATCAAATCTGACCGAAACATGCAATAATTTAAGTTGATAAAACTAATTCTTAACAATTAAAAATATCCCATAACACTAGTCTCCAAATATTTCTCAAAATTATTCGATGTTAACTTGGCTTCATAAGCCTTTTAATCTATTCATTAATTCCTCAATTAAACATGATTTTAAACCTTTTAAAACATATTTCAATAAATCAATAATATGCTGTCCATATTGAATTAAAACAAAAAAACATATTTTAAAGAAAGTCTTCAAAACCAATATATATATATACTAAATCAATATACAAATCAATCCTATTAATTATCACTAAGAATCAAGCATGCAAATTATATAAAAAGCATCAAACAAAAGCTCTGATACCATTAATGGGATTTGAAATCATTTCAAACATGAAATTAATTAAAACATTAAAAGCATAACGCAGTGAAAAAATAAAAAGATACATTTAATTAAAGAAGTAATCAAATCCCTTAAGATCAATTATTTATGTTTTCGTGTAATTTTTTTTAGATTAATTACAAACATTTAGAAGTTCAAGTGTTATATACTTTTCTCTAAACATCATAATCAAGAGTCAATTGAATTCAAAAAAGGCTTGTGATGAAGCAAGAAATCTCGAAATAAAATTATGCTTGTCGTATAAGACATTCTAAAGCCTTATAGTTGAAATCTTTGTTTCTTCACTTTTAGGGTTCGTCAAATCTTCAACCACCCAAGTGTTTTCGCCTTTAACGGTAATCCACATAGTGACAAAATAAGATCTTCTCAAGGTAAGATTTTTACTTGTACTAGTAAGTTTTATTTTCAGAAAATAAGAAGATCAAACCAAGCCTAGTCAAATCTTATTTCTGTCAGACAAAAAAAATTATTTTTTTTCTTCTTTTTATGATTTGACTAAAAAAAGTGACCTAACGCTTAGAGTTTTAGTTGGCTAATTTAACATAGTTATATAACCAAACTTAGTTGTAACCTCAAATATAACATTTGTATATATATATTCAATTAAGTCTTGTGAACTTAATTTCCCTAATTTATTTTAATCTATTCAATTAAATCCAACTTAATTGATTATCCTTATTTACTCTCAATCATGTTACTTAATGTGTGCGACACATTAAGCTTTTAACATGTTGGTAATAAATATAAATCATAATAAAATATTAATTAAATAAGTTATTTATATTTTTAGATCATGAGCAGTATCTAGCAATACATCATGACTATTCAAATGTTAGAAAGTCAATTAAAAAATTTGATAAAACCCTTTAGTGATAAGTCTCTTAATGCAATACGATCTTTTTATCATATATCCCAAATATGTCATTAAACATGGTTTAATGTTTACTTATGACATTCTATATTAGTTTTTATAATTCATTACTAACCATATAAATTTAGGAAACCAATTTTCCCCAAACTCATCATGCTTTAGCCAATGACTTAAATTAAAGCAAATAAGATATATCCCCTTGTTATTACTTGAGTTGATAAATCCTTTTTTAACTACTCATTCACCTTCACATGCTTCATACCATACCCAAAAGCGCCCCATTTAGGTATTTGGTTGCCTCTAGACCTATAAAGGTGAAATTAAAATATGTCATTCTACATACAAGATGACTCAATGTCTCAAGTTCTAAGACTAGTTGTACGACTATCACATGAGAACATATTTAATAGATATTTGAGTAAAATATGAAATGGAGTTCTCATAGCGAGTCTTGTTTAGTGAATTTGTTCTCTAACAAATATCTACATATTATCTTCATGTATTTTATATACTTTAATCTATAAGATCGATTACTTACTTTTCAAGTAAAGAGGCTTAATATGTATTAGTCTTTGAGCATTGTCAATGCCTTATCTTAACAATACAATGCTTTGAAACTATTATAAGAGCATGACTTTAATGCATAGAGATCTCATAATTGTATCGACTTTACAATTTATTTACAAAGCCCTTTATCTTTTATGGGTTTTATCTAATTAGTACTTAATAACTCATTATTTTTGTACTAACATGAATGAAAACCTCTATCATATGAGGTTATGAGATTAAGTATTCATCAAATGACAATATATATTATTTGACCAATCCAATTAGCTCAAGGGCATATACCAATAAGCATTTGTGGGAATAAAGTACGACCAACAACAAATAGGATCTTTGAAATATTTTTTCATAAAGATGAGCCTTTTACAAGTAAATATGTTGTGGTTGTTAAATTTTGCTTCATTCCTCCACCTCCAAAAAAACCACCCAATGATACCAAATGACACGATTGGTGGTATTGCAAGATGAAGAAACTTCCCTAAAGTTCTAATAAAACCAATCAAACATATTCCACCTATAAAAAAAAGCCACCAAGATTAGCAAAACTAAAAAACCCTAAACAACTTAAGCGAGGGGCAATCACAAATAACATAGATAATTGACTTAGCCTCTATATTGTATAACGAAAAGAAGGAATTGCTGAAAAAATGATGACATGAACATTCCAAGTTGGTTAAAAGACAATTTTGTATGCCAACTATAAAAGAAGAATGTATGCAATGAACATTAGGTCACTTCCAAATTAATCTCCAAATTCGATTCTCCATCATATGGTTGAGACTCGCAATATAGTTCTATGTTGATTTAATTGTAAATTTTTGAGTTTGTGATGCTATCCAAAATACTTTATCTTCGCATGCATTTAGACTAGGAGTTTTTTGATCCAAGATACAACTCTTTATTTTTTGTGGGATGAAACTTGATATGTAATTACATTTTTATTCACAAAAAATTTTAATTTTAATGAAAAATTAACCATCATTGGATGTAATGTTAAATGTCATTTTTTATCTATATGATATGTGATTTGGTAATAGTTGTAATCATGTGATAATTGATATGTTATACATTATGTGATTACATTATATGTCATATTAACAAATAAATATTAATTGATATTGAATCTAATGATTGGTAATATTAATAATAATCGTTAATTTTTTTATCACGTGACAGTTAATATGAAATAGATCATGTTAACAAATAAATATTAATTAACATCGGATCTAATGACCGGTAATAGGGATAATAACCGATAATACGCGTAATAACTGTTTTTTTTATTGTTTTGGGGAAAGCTATAAATTTGGCAGAAAAGAAGAAATAGAAAAATCCACCGAGAGAGATATAAAGAACCCTAAAAATCAGAACTTTGCAAAACCCCCCTCAAAGAGGGCTGCTCTTCCCGTAAACCCCTACAAAAAATCCTAGCTTTGAATCCAATGGCCGAAACCAAGAGCGCCGACGATCCTGCATTGCCCGCCAAACGCAAGCCCGACCTCACACCCCAAGACCAGGAGAACCTCCCCCTAAAATCCCGAAAACTCCAAACCGAAGACGACACTATCCAACCTAAAGACGATTCCTTCGTTCCCGATAATAAAGAACCCGGAGTCGACGCTGAAGATGAAGGAGAAGAAGACGACGATGACTATGAAGATGACGACGATCATGACGGGGAGGAGAATGGAAATGCGGCGGTTGATCGGAAAGGGAAGGGGATTCTGGTAGAGGACGCAAAGGATAGCGACGACGACGATGATGATGATTCGAGTGATGGGGGGGACGAATCAGAGGGTGAGAGTGATTTATCAGATGATCCATTGGCTGAGGTTGATTTGGATAATATTTTGCCGTCGAGGACAAGGCGGCGAGTTGTGCAACCAGGGGTTTACATTGCGAAAGATGTCGGAAACAATGGTGAAGGCGATGACAGTGATGACAGTGATACATAGTTTTAGGGGGAGATTGTATTTCAGCGGTATTTTTGTGGTTTAATTTGGAGGTTAGTGGAATTTTGGTGATTAGTGTTACTCATTTCATGAGTTTATATGCTAATTGTCTGTTGTAACTCAAATTTTTAAGTATGCTAGAATGTCTTAGGTTCAAAATTCCAGAGCTTTTTAGACTTTTGTTCATTTACCTGTTTCACTTGGTTTTGAAATGCCTTAAGATTAGTGAAAAAAAAGAAATAGGGATTGAGAAAGAGGGGACAAATTAGCTTAAGTGAGGCATAATTAAGGGCCATGCAAATGGGTATTCGCTGTTAAGGCTTTGCAAAATTTGATCAAGTTGAGAGCTTTGGTACTCTGGGTGTGTAAAGAACTGACAAGGAAAGATGTTTGGAAAATGATAGTCCTTCTGCAGTGGACCGTAATATATACACAAATGAATCCCCTTCCCCATTTAAACTTGAGAGTACATCCTTAAATTTTTGGAAGGAGAGTAACCGCTTTATAGGAAACAAGTGTGGCGTTTATACTTTCCATTTTGGAGAGCTTTACTTGTTATTGCAAATCTTCAATTCTTACACTTAGCTTGAGGCCTATCAGCTTAGTTTGCTCAAGTTGTTCACCTGCGATGTTTTCAGTGCTATTACTAGGGTGAAATATATGCGAGGGTGGTTGTAATAATGTGGTCAACAGTTCATAATTTTTAATATTTCCTATAAGCTTTGTCTAGTATTTGGGACACTTTCCTTTTTTTTTCTTGTTTTGCAATTGACAAGATGTTCTTCATCTTGTTTAGTTGTGTTTTGTATTTTACTTCTGATCATGCCTACACTTATCTTCAAATTATCTACTGATTAATCACAGCTTGTCTTAGTTTTTCTTAATTTGAAAAGCATGCCTTGTTTTGTTCCTATCTGAAGATAGTTTAGGCAGGAATTGCATTCGCTCTTTTGTGGCTAGGCTAGTCTGTGGGCTGCGGTTAGTGATAAATTCATTGAGTAAGGGCAAGAGCTATTCAGAAGTTCCTAAATCTTCTAAAAGTATATTTTCTGTACTGCAAATTATGTAATTAAGGATCAATGAATTTTTTTATCATGTTAACTTGTCAGGTTCCTGATTAAAAAAAAAAAAAGCCTGCAACCAGTAATTGGTGCTAGGTATTGTCATGTGAAACAGTGAGCTATCAATCATGCAAAGCATCTTCTTCCTTTTTACTGAGTTTAAACTTTGCATTTTAAGAGTTGAGGCTCCTTTTTACTGAGTTTAAACTTTTGCATTTTAAGAGTTGAGGCTTGGACTCTTTCCTTTTCAGGATTGTAATAGATATAATTTCGTATGAAATGGTGCTAAATTTGTAGTTCAGCTCCCACAGAGCTTTCATAGTACTTTTTTCTTGGTACATGGTTTAATTGGAATTTGGAAGTGCCATGTGATGGAAGCAATTGGTCTAGATTTCCCTCCTTTTTTCGTGTCTCTTTTCTGGAATTTCATGAGCTAAGTTGATAGATCCCGTTCAAGTTAGTGTGCGTAAATATTTAGGCACTGAGGGATCGGCCCTTGAGTGATGCCTTAGTAGTGGGAACCAACCCTCCTACATCTAGTTGCTTCCTTATTTGTCACTATTGTATGTGAATTATGATGATAAAAACTATTTATTCATAAATAATATTTTTCTAATGCAGAAACTTCATTGTTTTTATTGCCTTATCATAACTCTCTTTCAACAAATTGAATTGTGGATCTACTTAGTAAATGAGTAGACATGTATTTCCTTTTATGGTTATAGAACCAATTTTGTTTGATAGAACCACACTGTGTGGCATTGCTATGCTTTCTCATCTCCCTTAACTAGTCTACTAACTGGTTAACTCCTTACGAAAATTTCTTTTCGTGGCTATCATACGGTACAATGGTAGACTCTCCTTGGCTGATCTTATGGCAAGCAAACTCTCTGAATGTTTGTTGCTAATGACAACCTTGTCGACCAGCATTATTTTTGGCACTAGGATTTTGCTTGTGTTTTTTTTCCTCTTTGAATATCAGTTTCAGTGAAAGTTAGCTAGCAACTATGTCTGGGGCTGGCCTCGTGCAAATGCCGAATGCTACTGCAAGATAGAGAACTTACATCCACAGTTTGGATTGGAAAAGTATTATGTTCAGTATTCACTCCTAGATATCTTCTCCCTACAGGTTTGATGTGATTTTTGGTCCATCCATGTGGCACGCCGCATGTAGCCTTTAACCAGTGTAGATAACATGAAACATCTTGTCTACGCTGAAGTTAGCTTTTCATCCACTTGGCTGTGTGAGTAATACAAGTGACTACAAACATAAATATTTGGCATCAAAATGGATGTTAGATAAGTCGGCAGTTTTTGTGAAAACAGCTAAGAGAGATAGATGGATCGGATTGGCAAGAGGCGAGAGCAGTGAGAGAGAGAGAGGGGGGGTTGTCTTCTGGTGTGAACTGGCTGTTAAACCAGTATATTTGTGTCCAAAGCTGCATGTGGTAGATCAGATGCTGCTTTCAGACTGATTTTTCATACAGTTTTTCAATATGTAGATAATGCTTTGGCACCAATGCATGTGGCTGCAGGGATATGCTTTGATATATAATTTAAAGCATGAACAGGAGCTGACCTGTCTTATTAGAAGCAAATACTAGTTGTTTAACTTAGATTTTGAAAGACAAGGTGTAGAAAACCAGCTCTAGGAGATATCTGAAGCAATGCAAGATCATCCTCTCCTAACAAAGGTGCAACTTTTACCGGAAAGAGTGTGGTTGTTCCTGGTCGGCCAGTGGGCCACGCAATTGTGCTTTGACTAGGGTCCACTGCTAGTCCTTGGCCCTGGTTCCATAGCCTAGATGGTCTGTTGTATGTAATTCACATTAACCTTGGGCTTGCAAAAATAGTTTGCCTATTCTCTCGACCTCACCCTAAACAATACTCACTTCGTTTTAATGGTCATTATTAGGATGATACATCTTGCAATTAGCACTCTGTAAAAAGTTCTTTTCCAAAAAGGGTTCCACCATTAATTTTACTCAATATAATTATCAAAATATTCTTAATGCAAAGATAGTTTATTTATACTCGAATTTTTGATTTATTGATTAGTGGATGATAAGTTCAAATCTTTCTTCCCTTAAATCTAAATAAAAAAAATTAGTCTATTTATTTATATTTAAGAGTATTGTGGTAATTATATTAAAAAATAACAGTGTAATTCTTTCTAGAAAGAGAATTTATCCATATTAATGGAAAAAATAAACACTAATTGCTAGGTGAGAAACATTGAAACCACAAAGAGTATGAATGAAATTTATTTTATATTTTAAAATAATATCTACTTTTTTAATGTTATTCTTTGTTAAAATACTAATTTTAGGTTGCCCTCTTTAGTTTTTATGTCATTTTAAATTTAAACTTTGTGAAATAAGAAACAAAATACTTCTATATCTAAAATTGTTTGTTATATGAAAATTGGATATTGAATTCAGAACCCAAAAAAAAAAAAAAGAAGAAAAGTACTTGAAAAAATAGAGAAAAAAAAGTAAAACACTCTTAACATGGGTCAGCTGAGATGAGAAGAATGGATATGTAATTTTTTTTATATATAATTAGGAGAGTGAGAATTTAAATTTTACTCTTTAAATAAGAAAATAATACATCATTAATAAACTAAATGAAGTGTAGATATGCGTTTCTCATATCTTACTTTCTTTACAAAAGAAGAGAAGTTGACATAAACCGACCTTTTATATTTTTTATTTTTTGGTTTTATTTTTGTGGTCCTTGAACCTTCATTTTTCTCCTTCTAGTATTTGCAGAAGAAGACCAGCACGACCCCTTTGTCCTTTTAACCCCTTTGTCTTGGACCACCACAGACAGTTAAAGGGACATGTTAATGTTTCATCTCCCTTTCAAGCCAAAGCCCTCCCCCTCCCCTTAACCTCTTCTAACAATGATAGGTTTGCATTAAAAACAGTTTGGACCACAAACACCTCTCATCTTCATGCGTTATGATGCCGCATGCCCCCCCACCCCCCTTCTTCCCTTTCAGCCCTAAAACCTCATACCAGAGCATGAAATCATGCTCCTAATTTCTTCCAACTGTTTTAATGCAATGATTTCCTTCATTGCAAAATCAATCAAGTCTTTCTTATTTGGTGATGATAATCTTGGGGAATTGTCTTCCTGCTTTCGGATTATCTTTGTTTTGGGTTTTGCACCCTTTTGTGTGTACTTCACATGGTTGCAATTCTTGCAAATGATGGGAGGCAGGATGAGATGAAAGATGGAAATGATCATCACCACTTTCAAAAGAGTATCTCTCTCTCTCTCTTTCTTGGCTTTCTCTTTCAATTATGTTCTTCTCCTTGTAATTATATGCAAGTGGGCCAATAATTATATTTTATTAGCCTACACTTTTTAGCCTAACCACTCCCTCTTCTGACTACAAATTGCAACCCTTGGCACTGCATTTTCCTTTTTTGTCGTGTTTCAATTCAAGCTCATCCCTAATTTAAAATTTATTGGACAATAAATATACAGGTTCTTACTATATTTATATACGTGTAAAATATTTTTATATAAATGTGAAAATTTTTTCATGATCATTTTAATATTTCTTTAAAATGTAAAAATTATGGATTTATCAAGTGACATAAATACTTTCTTAAATTAACAAATTTTGCCAGGTTAGAAACCTTTTTGTTTATTCCAAAAGCATTTTTGTTGCACATGTTGCGTTTAGACTTTATTTCTTAATCTTATCACTTGTTAATTAATTAGTATTAGTACCATCTTTTTCATGTCAAAACCAGGAGTGTTTTTCAATTTTCTTTTTAAAAGCATTAGGTCCATAAGAGTTTCTCAAAAGCTGGTTATCAACTGGTACAAGTAAATCAAAAGCATTGCTTGATTCTGCGCATTTGAATGAGCCAGCAGTATTCAATTTTCTGTGGAATCTTGGAAAAAAAAAATGTCAATCACACCAAACCCACCACCATATTCTTTTTGGATGGTGATAACACAGGTCATCAATCCCACCCCATTCGTAAGGAACTGCTGGTGAACTGCCCAAAGTGAAAACAACAGTTCGAAAAGAAAAAAAAAATAAAGGAAAGAAAACTGGGTTAGTTGGGTTAATTGTATGTGTTACATTAATTTGTAATTACAATTTTCTAAAATTAATGAGATTATAACTAATATTCTTCAAACAAAATATTCCAAATGCATATTGAATCAAATATTCGAATATTAAAATTATTCAACTTAACGCGTTTGCGTATAAGTATATGTCATGTATAAATAATTCAAGAACTGCATAAGGATTTACATTAAAATAATACTAATGCATGTCATCCTAAGTTGAAAATAGTGACAGGGAATGTGAACTTTGTAAGATAAAATAGTTTTTCTTTTGCAGAGGATTCCTACCAAAAGCAAAATGCCTTTGAAGTTTCAAAGGAGGCTTTTTGGCCATGCTAAATTGGTTTTCAACGTGAGCTTTGTACAGCTCTCCTGAGTTGTGACCCATGTTAGGGCATTGAATAATTTAAGGTTGTAGCCAAAGAATCATCTTCTAAAAGTCTGAACACTGCTACTGTAAGGAAAGCTGGTACCCCACCATCACATGGCTTTTGAATCCAAATCTCTCCCTTCTTTTTTCTTCATAGCTGAGTAGTTGGTAAAAAAATGGAGAAACTGGTGCTACAGGACCACTGAACATCTTCCGCGTGGCACGGTCAGGTGGGGTGGGGGAGTGCACACAGCAATATTTGACTCGAATTTGCATATTTCAACACTACAAGGCCTGTTTTGTCATGCCACAAGAAAACAACAGATCAAACACACACAGCTACAAGACTTTTTTTAGCATTAGGTGGGTTGCTCTGGTGCTGGCATCCCAAGCCCCCCCCTGCCTCCACCCTTCTGCAATGTTGAACAAATGAAAAACATTTTCCTTATGAAGGATTGCCCTGTCAAATCCTGGAGATTATGTAAGTAAATGCAACCACAAAGTCTTCTTCAAGTCTTGGTACTGACTTCTCCAATGTTTCCCTTTTTACATAAATTCATTTTTAATCTCTATCTTATGAACTTTAGAACATTTACATGATTCTAGCTAAATGCTAAGTGTAGTTGTTATGCATAAGGAACATCACCAAAATGCCTCAAAATGGGAAGTGTGGAATCAAAGGGAAGAAGGAAAAATTTGCAATCACTCATTCAAATTATTTTGGAATTATCCAAAAGGAATCCTACGGTTTTTTTTTTTTTTTTTTACTTATACCAACACCTCCCTAAATGCCCACTTTACAAAAATGATGACAGATGCCTTTTTCCAGAAGGCTAATCATCCTTCCATATTCAATGTAGAAAAAATGCACTATGTCTCTGCTATCTGGACAGGCACAGGGCCATAGGGGGTTGATGGAATTTTGTTTCTAAAACTGTAACTTTCTTCTTTTACCAATTGGGTTTGGTGAATTCCTAGCTGATCAAAGCATGCTCTACATTGCTCAAAATGAAGAAATGTCTCAATCATGAGTTTACAGTGTGAGTCATCCCCACAGGGAAATTGCAAAAAGTAAATGGAATATTTAACATTTGCCAGTGTAGATAAGGGTGGCAATCTGTCAAGAAATGGAATGGTGTAGGTGTTCGGACTGGGAGCAACAAATGGGACACTCCTGCTGCAACATAATTGATCTATCAGAAAAATGACAAAAATTTGTTTGTCAGCCAAGGATCGAAAACCTGGAAATCCCAGCTTAATTTAGGACTTTGGGACAACCCCCAAGTTTTTATTTTTTACACACATTCTCACAGTTGAAGCAGAAAATGTCCAAAAAACACTAGGATCAATCAGGCTACACTCACTGCATACATCATATTTCAGTAACCATTTAAGTTGTTCTCTCATTTCTTTTGGCTCCAATACCCTCCTGATCTTGGAGAAAGAGTATTTCTCCTGCACTTGACTGTGACATAGCCATCCATTTGTTTCTGGTCAGGTGAGCAAGAAATGGTAAAAACAAAAAGAAGAAAGATAGTAACTGCCAAAGGAGGATTTTTACACGCTTAAATCTCTTGAGAAAGGAGGTGTCAAAATAACAGTCCTTGAACAGTAAATTCATTAGCATGGGAAGGAAGATGCTGGCTACAAGAATTTTCAAAAAATAGAATGATTTTGAAGTGATCTCTAATCCTTTTTTTGTACCCTTTTTTCTGTTGTCAATGGGGGACCTAATTCTGCATTTCCACAAAACAAAAAAGATAAGTATTACAAAGCTCCTTTTTCCATGGTTTGGCTGTTTGACCTGAGGCCAAGCTTTCGTTCCTGATATTGGAGGAAAAAATTGAAAACAAAAAAAAGAAAAAAGAGTTGATAATTGAGAGTATGGCATTTAGTCAAAGTGATAAATGATTGGATAAAACCCACAACTAAAGCCATGGAAAAGTTAAACAAGTCTTTGCTTGAATCATTTGTATAACTTTATATAGTGAGTTTTTACCAGAGAACTCTTCACCACCCTCCATACTTGGAATATATATATATAAAAGCACATACATTTCTTTTTTATTAAATAACCTGCTAAGAATGTTTCCATGTTATTGTGACCTGCTTTGACTAAAGAAACTCACCCTCTCCTTCTTTGTGTGTGTGTGTGTTTTTCCCTTGAATGATCAAAAGTTAGTTCATGGGAGATCATCATGGTTGCGAAGAATTGTTTCTTCACCGGAAAAAGTGAAAGAGGAACGAACGGCACGTACAGTAACTAACAGCATCCTTAGCCATGTAAAACCTTTTCCTTTATAATTAATATTATATGCAGATGTAGATGAGTTAAATTTGCTTCATATTTAATATTAAATTTTTAAAATGAATATCTAATGATTTAACACTTATAGTGTAAAGATAACAGATTTTTTATGTGATTTAAACACCACAACTTAAATACAATAAACTTATTATAGAAAAATTAACTAAATGGAGGATGAGCTTGCTTTAATACTATGTTAACTGAACATCCAATCTAAATCAATTATTATATTTAAATTTTTATCACCCTTTTAATAATTATAAAATTAATTAAAAGGAAGTTTTAGAGGTGGATAAGTGTCTTCAAATCACTTACAAAGGTTTTGATAAATGTTTTGGAGGTGGATAAGTTTTTGAAGAATCACTGCATTATCAAAAGTTTCCATTAAATGTTAAGTAAATCAACCATTTACTCTAAAATATTTTAAATCCTAATATTAGAGAAAACATCAATCATATGTTAAGTAGTAATTAAGTTATGAATTTATATTTAATGCATTACCTTGACAAGATAATCACATTTAATTTACTAATAATGCATAAAATTTATGTACTGTCAATGAATTAAATATAAACCCTAAAGTCAAGGTTTGTTCATATAATCTTATCGAATGTGTCATAAGAAAATCAGAGAGTTAGGCTGGCACATCAAATGAACCAGGAGGAACCATGTATGCTAGTTTTTGTGCACCATTCCACAGTGGATAATCAGAAAACAACAGAAAAACAGAAACTTGAATTCTTCTTTAATGAAGGATTTACTTAGATTTTGTCAAAATCATTTTCTCCTGCTCCTTTTTTACTGAATTTCCTAATCATTAAAAAGAAACCCATGATTCAGTTTATCCAAACACATCCAAAAAATAAAAAATAAAAAAGAAAAGAAAAAAACCCAAGACAGTAAAGAAAAATAGAGCAAAAAAGTAAAATTTACTGACACAAAACCAAGTTCATTTTCAGAAGTAAACTAAACCCACCAGCGCGAGTACGATAACCACTGAACTCGCTGTATCTTATATCAATCTGTCACTCTTAGCTTCTACTGTGCTCCCACATGGAGGTGTCTTCGACGGAGCCCGCGAGTATCCATTCTCGCGCGAGGGAGAGGACAATAACCTTATCTGCAGAATGGCATTGTCGTGATTAGTTAGCAAAGGCAGGTCGTTTTTCTGACAGCCTATTACTGGTCGCTTTAGTAAGACTCGAAACCAGAGATAAGGACGCATGCATGCTACGCTTTTGGACGGTGTGGATTCTCTTAATTTTCTCATCAAAACGATAGAAACCGTTGGATCGTTGAAGAAACTTAACCATTGTTAGAAAAATTTTTAACCACGGTTAGAAAAACCAACCTTGGTTACTTCAGTTCGGTTTTCTCTCTCTTCCTCTCTCTACTTCCACATCTAGCTGAGTTAAAACTCTTTCCTACAAGTTTTGCAAGGGAAAAGAAAAGGGAAAAAAGAAAGGAAGAAGGGGAGAGTTTCAATTTTTGTGTATTTAAAAAAAAAATTAATTTTTCTCTCTCTTTCTTGTTTGTTATTATTAGATTTCGATTCAGTTTTCCACTTATATAGAAGTTAAAGATTCTTCAGATCTATGAAAATTTGGATGGATTGTTGTTTGTTTTCTTTGAAACTGTAATGTAATTATAGTTCTTTGATTCTTGAAGATGATCGTTGAAAAGAACCCATTTTTTCCCTTCATTTTCACTCCAAAAAGATCTCTTTTTTTTTCTCGAGAAAATTCGAGCTCCTTTTCACTCTCTTTCACTTGGGTTCTTGAAAGAGATGTGAAAGTTTAAAGAACAAAGCTTGCTCTTTTTTTTTTTTAATTTCCACTATGGGTCTTAGTTAAAATCTTCAGATCTGTTCTCATTCTTGTAGATTTCCTCAAGATCTCTACCTTTTTCATGTAGTGAAGTCTTCATTTTTTTTTCTTTTCTTTTCCCTGGTTTTCTCGGGAAAAAAGGGGGAAACAATCTGTATGTTTCTGGGGAAGTGGAAAAAACAATAAAGATGAATTACTTCCCAGATGAAGTTTTAGAGCACGTGTTTGATTTCATTTCATCTCACAAAGACCGGAACTCAGTGTCTTTAGTTTGCAAGTCATGGTACAAAATCGAAAGATGCAGCAGGCAAAGAGTTTTCATTGGAAACTGTTATTCTATCAGTCCAGACAGGTTGATCGCCAGATTCCCGGGTTTGAAGTCGCTGACTTTGAAAGGGAAGCCGCATTTTGCTGACTTCAATTTGGTGCCACATGACTGGGGAGGCTTTCTTTATCCTTGGATCAGAGCCTTGGCTAAGAGTAGAATCGGTTTGGAAGAGCTTAGACTTAAGAGGATGGTGGTCTCTGATGAGAGCCTTGAGCTGCTTTCGAAATCCTTTTTGAATTTTAAGTCTTTGGTTCTTGTTAGCTGTGAAGGCTTCACTACTGATGGTATTGCTTCTATTGCTGCCAATTGTAGGTAAGATTTTTTTTTAATAAACCTGATGTTTATGAATATTTTTAGTGGTTATTTGACTTTTTGGCTTCCTGGGTTTATGAGTTGTTCAAGCCATTCTCTTGCTCAAGTGGGCTGTTTATTTTATGGATTGAGTTTTAGTGTTCTAATGATCCTAGTTATTGATTGTAAGTGCTTATGAAAGTTTAAGCTTGAAAGTATATTTTTGTAGCTAAGCAATTGTGTGCGGAATTTCTCTGTAATGGTGGTCATCATTAATAAGCAGCTAGTTAAAATTCATATTTCGCAAGTTTTATGTTACCTTTGATAGCCAAAAATATGAGAATCAAGTTTTATGTTATATTAGCAAGTCAAAGATATTGGTTGTTTGTGTTTTTGGATTTTGTATTATGCAGCTTTTTTTTTTTTTCCTTTTTGTTAGCTACTGGAATCATTGAATTGTCCTCAGGCAACTTAACTGGCAAAGGTTTCACTTTGGCAATCCATATTTTGCAACTTCTTAGCTGCAGGTCTTTGCCAAATCAAGAAACGCTACTTCTGAATTTTGATTGTCCACTGAATACATCTTCTTTTGATTTATCCATAATCACTCATTGATTCCTTTCCTTGGTGGTTTTGTAGTGCTATAAGTATTCACAATATTCTGACTTTTGGGAATGTGACAGCATAGCATTTTAAGGTGGGGCTTGTAATTCTTTCTTGCTTTGCTGTTATTTTTTTCTAGGTTTCTTAGGGAGCTGGATTTGCAAGAAAATGAAGTTGACGATCATAGAGGTCATTGGCTTAGTTGTTTCCCTGAAAGTTGTACATCTCTTGTCTC
>NW_018397273.1:78293-81438 GCF_002168275.2 Theobroma umbraticum | reverse complement strand
GCATGCCTCAAAGGAGAGATAAGCTTAGGGGCTCTTGAAAGACTTGTAGCGAGATCCCCCAACCTCAAGAGTTTGAGGCTAAACCGTGCAGTGCCTCTTGAGACCCTCCAGAAAATATTGATGCGAGCACCTCAAGTGGTGGACTTGGGTACTGGATCTTATGTACATGATCCATCTTCTGAGGTCTATAACAAATTAAAATCTGCCTTTCAAAGGTGCAAATCGATCAGGAGTTTATCAGGGTTTCTGGAGGTTGCTCCTCGTTGCATGCCAGCTGTTTATCCAATTTGCACAAACCTGACCTTCTTGAACTTGAGCTATGCCCCAGGCCTTCATGGTAATGAGCTCACAAAGCTGATTCACCACTGCAGGAAACTTCAGCGTCTATGGGTATGATCTTTACTTGTTTTTAATCCAGTTGTAGGTGTCCATCTAAATTTTATTGAATGACAATAATCGATATACGTGTTGCAGATACTTGATTGTATTGGAGACAAAGGACTAGGAGTTGTAGCTTCAACATGTAAAGAATTGCAGGAATTGAGGGTTTTTCCATCTGATCCTTATGGGGCTGGAAATGCTGCTGTAACGGAGGAAGGTTTGGTCCTTGTATCCGCAGGCTGTACTAAACTCAATTCATTGCTGTACTTCTGTCAGCAGATGACCAATGCTGCCCTCATAACTGTAGCCAAGAACTGCCCTAATTTTATTCGCTTCAGATTGTGCATCCTGGATCCCATAAAACCTGACGCTGTGACCAATCAGCCGTTGGATGAAGGTTTTGGGGCAATTGTTCAGTCTTGCAAGGGTCTTAAGCGGTTATCACTCTCTGGCCTTCTGACTGATCAGGTTTTCCTTTACATAGGAATGTATGCTGAGCAGCTTGAAATGCTGTCCATTGCTTTTGCTGCTGACAGTGACAAAGGAATGCTCTATGTGTTGAATGGTTGCAAGAAGCTTCGCAAGCTAGAGATCAGGGACTGCCCCTTTGGTAATGCAGCACTTCTAGAGGACGTGGGAAAGTATGAAACAATGCGATCCCTTTGGATGTCCTCCTGCGAAGTTACCCTCGGAGGCTGCAAGACACTTGCAGAGAAGATGCCAAGCCTGAGCGTGGAGATCATAAATGATACCGATCAGATGGAATTTAGCCTTGATGATAGGCAGAAGGTAGAAAAGATGTATCTGTATCGAACATTGGTTGGGCATAGGGAAGATGCACCAGAATTTGTGTGGATTTTGTAGGTGCATTGTTTTGGCTCTGCCATGTCTTGTCTACTTTATTTAAGTAGTTGTACTTTATTAGGACAACTGATTTTTATGGATTCTTAGCTTGTTGGTGGTTTAGCTGTATGCTACTGTTGTTTAATTTACAAGAGATTTGCTATTTGTAATCCTTGTTACTATGAATCGATCTGTTCTAGTGTATTTGCCAGAATCAACCACTGAAAGTTTTGCCATCATTTCCAGCAATGAACTTGGGGTTCATTTGGAACCGGCCCCATAAGCCTTTACTGGGGCGGTGGGTTGACTGAAGGAACTTTGTCTAGGAACGGTTTGAGCTTTTGAAGGGCTGTGGGAGGAGGAAAGCTCCCCAAATTTATTTTAAGTGCCGGGGCCCTACTGGAGCGGTCAGTTCATCATGTGCTAAAGCCTCAATCATGATTATGACATGGAATTGTAAAAACCATTAGTGAGGATGACTTCATCATCTGCGGATGCAGGCAAGGTGGTTATGGACTCGAATCATTTCAAAATAGTAGTCAGCTCTTTGAAAGCTGAGCAATCATCCTCCAAGTTTGGTGCTTAGTGAAGTTCTACAGGAACCCATGGCAAGATATTTTGTTGACAATCTTAAATACATTTTGCAAGCAGTTTCCATTTTCAACATCCCCTTTTGTGGTGTTAAACTTCTAGTCATGGATGCTGCAGAATCCCAAAAGTTTCTTCTGCGAAACTCATGACTTGGTGTTGATGTCAACACGGATTTACATCAGTTGATTGCCGAATGACAGAATTGTTGGGGTTGAACCTGGGTCAAACTTCAAAATGCTATACATTTGGAAGTTTGAGCATACAAGACATTACATTATTGTATAAAGTTTACCGCTCAAGTTTGGCAGGATTAGGGGATGGATATAATTACAGGCAGCAGTAGCAATAAGAAAATCAAAAAGGAAGAAAGGTAGCTGGAGGATCCTGGATACATGGCTTTGAAAAGCAGCATAAACATTTTAAACCTTCATGATTCTCTAGGTTGCTTCTTAAGACTAGGGAGTTTAAAACTAATTTCTTCATCAGGGAGGTGGCATAAAGTTTGTAGACCATTCCATAATTTGAAAAGCCATTTTGAAAGGAGATACAAAAGCTATCTTTCATGTAAAAGCTACAGAAAGGGAATAATGAACCATGAGGAACATCAGCATGGTGGAAGGCCAAGCAAAAGATGCAAATAAATTAATATACAACGAGAACCAAGAGCTATATTTATAATATTGAAACTTCTGTTTACAAAGTCTGAGCAGATAAACTAGTAAATCGGATGAGCATGTAACTCATACAAGCATATGACTGTTAACAGGACAGTAACGACTCCCATAACAATGCCATGTAGAACTCATTTTGAGCAGCATTTCTCCCCCAAATAGTAGCAAAGAAGTGTAGCAAAACCACACATGTAAATTGAAATAGTTCACTCTTGATGAAATATCATAGAAAGAAGCAGCATTCCTCCAGCATGCAGCAGCAACATAGTGCAGCCAAACTGCATACATACAAAATGAATTATGCCATCAATAAGAAACCACATATGATAACAAGCAAAGCATCTAAATCATGTATATTAATCCAAATGATGGTCTATATATAATAAATGCTAAAACGTGACCAACAGATGCTGATGTTCAGGTTCAGTTGTTAATCAAAACCTAACAGTACTTCAAACCATAAGGGAAGGGATTAAACAAGGACCATGCCTAATGTGCTAATGACCCAGGGTTGTTAACAACCACAAAGGGATACTATAGTTTTATTCATAATTACTAGTGACTCTAAATGAATTTCTGCATGCTGGAAGCTCATATAGGCAACCTGGTTTGTTCTTAAAAATACAAAACTCAGTCGATAATAAAGAGGAAAACACATA
>NW_018397273.1:0-78283 GCF_002168275.2 Theobroma umbraticum | reverse complement strand
ATGTAAAGCTTCAAAAGCATGAATCAAGAATGCCCTTAATTACATCCTTATACTTGCAAATATAATCTGACAGCTAAGCACATGTTCAAGCATCAATTATCAATCAAATGCCCATTAGCAGTCATTAAGCACAGGCTCTAGCTAAAACATCGAAGAACTTTTTGCAACAAGTCAAAAAAGGTAATAGCTGTCGGTCAAAAGGATAGTTATAAATTTATGTCTGATCTTCCCATATTACACCAAAACACTCCTAGGAAACAATATCAAAGAGAGGGTATTTGTCCTTAACAAGAATGCATGGGTAGCATTTCCAATGCACGTCTTAAAGAACTCGCCAAAATCATGATGGCAAAGCATATCCTCCATAATTTTCATTTTTAACCTTCATCACTTCAAGGTTTTTGGTCAATGCCTCTACACAGACAATCCTCTACATTAAAATTATCCATATTGAACAAGCTACTATAATATGTGGATCACAGGCTTCAGTTGAGAAATATAAATCTCGCTTACATTTACACACCTCCGATGCTTATCAAATCTTACAATTAAATACCATTAAGGATGCATCTACCGATTTAAAAATGGAAAGTAAGAGACAGAAGAAACTAGTGATCAAATAAAAGAAAATATACTCATGCAACATACACAAAACTGCACAAAATGCTATGGCCTTCCATGATAGTGTTGATCTATAAGTCAAATGAAACTCTTTACATATAAAAAATGGATAACATGACATAGTTAATAGATTACACTGAGATCAACTTAGACTAAGAGAATCCAACAATTACTGAAATGCTAAATCAAATTCCTTATATCAATAAAGGACACCTTCATCACATTAAAATTTTTTTTTCCCCTTCTTCCTTTGTCTTTCAAAGTTTTCCATTTAAAATTTTAAGTTTTCTTTTGAGCTTCATTAAGAATTCTTTTAGCAAACCCAGTTTCATAATTCCATACTAAAAACTAAAGCTTGAACCTTCGAATTATAAATTCCACACATAAAGCAACAAAACTTAGATCTTTAAGCACCAAACCAATCAAGCAATAACAAAAGAAAATAGAAATGAAACAAAAAACGCATACCAGCCTTGTAAGAAAGAGAAACAGCCAGCATCAGATTGATTCTGGTAATGGTGATGCTCATAGTGGTGGCAGTGTTGATATTGAGGATGACCTGGAGGTGGTGGCGGCGGAGGTGGTGGATACCCTTCTGCAAAATACCCTTGGTACCCCTCGTACGGCTGTCCTGGCCGCTGAGGATACGGGGGATATCCTGGTGGTGGCGGCGGCGGCGGATAGCCTTCGTAAGGTGGCAGAGTCGGCGGCGGTGGTGGTGCTGATGGGTACCCTGGAGGGGGTGGTGCTGAATAAGGAGAGGCGTACCCTGTTGTTTCACGTAGCAAAATTCAACGAAAAAACAAAATTAAAAAAATCAAATAACGAAATTCAGAAACGGAAGATATTCAAAGATTGGAAAGAGATGTTTCATTACCAGGTGGAGGATAAGGGTCTTGAGGAACTCTCTGGTAACTCATGTTGATGATGGTGGTTTTTTCCCTTTGTTCGTGGGTTTTCCTGTCTGCCCCCCAATCCGAGATGGAACACTCTGATATTTTAGTCAGACAAAGTTTCCCCCTGGGAAGGGGAGTATGGGTTTTGATGGCCATGCCAGCCTGTCTCCAATCATACCCTGCCACATCACCATAATGGAGTAATTTGCTTTATAATTATAACCAATTTTTTTTTTAAAGTAAAGAGTTGTTATCTTATATATGCGACAAGAACTAAACTTAAATCAATAGAATTTGCCCACAAAAAACACCACTTGGTCAAATGAATCCAACTCAATTGTACGTTTATCAACAAGTAAAAACTTAAGACATCAGTTTTTCCTTTTTAGTCATCCATTTGGCGGAAAAAAATAGAGGAAAATATTGTTATTTGGGAACTTTCATCTTCCAGGATGGGCCTTGTGGAATCTAAACGACAGGCCAAACCCAACAAGGTTGATAGTAGAACATGAAGGCCGCTGAAAGGCCGAAACTGGAAAAATACCAACGAGCGTAGTCAGACATTAATGTGGACCTCTAGAAGCTAAATCTCTGTTGCAGGGTAGCAGTCGCAACTGAAATGCTTTTTCAACATGAATTAAAAAATGGTTAGTAAAGTTTAACGACGAAGGAAGCCAGTCGAAGGGACGCGGCTAAGCAACCAAGATGAATGATTTCATTGAACGTGTCTTCCCTGCAGCAAGTCAAAGGTTTCGCTTTCACACACCCCAACCCCCCACAAAAGAAAATATCAATTTTCTTGTGCCTCTAGAACTGTTAAGGAACCAATGCACGAACCTTGGCTACCTTTTTTCTCATTTATAAGCAACGGTCTCTTCCAAACGCTGCAATATTCACAGCTAAATTGAAGCAGAAACCAGGCAAAAACGTCTTAGTTTGTGTTGATATTCTGATATAAAAAATGAATAGCAGCAGCAAAGAATCACAGCCCCATTACCCCTCTATCTCCCCTCCCACTGAAGAAGACACAAACCCTTTCCATCAAACAATCGCTCAAGAAAAACAGCCACAGATGCAATCTGCAGCTGCATCATCATCATCATCACCATCGCCTCCCCCTCCTCCACCAGCGTCTGATCCGAATTCTGAGAAGTGGGGGACTCATATCATGGGAGTACCGGCTGTTCCAACATGCCATCCGGACAACAAGAAGGCAGCCTTGTGGGGTGCCGGTGACCAGGCTCAGTACCACCATCACCCATATGTCCAATACTCCCCTATAGAAAAGTCAAGCAATAGCCCCATGGAATCCATTCTTCAAGTGTTCAACTCCTGGGGCCACAAAACTGAGACCTTGGCCAACAATATCTGGCACAATTGTATGTTCAAAATTCTCTCAGATTTCCCTAAGATCTAGTTTTAAATTTCCCTGCTAACATTGCTGTTGTTGTTCTAATTAAACAGTGAGAACTGGATCATCTGTATCTGGTACTGCCTGGGGGAAGATGAACGTGCAAGCAAAAGCACTAACAGGAGGCGGATTCGAATCCCTTTACAAGCAAACATTTGCGACTTTTCCAAATGAGAAGCTGAAGAAGTCATTCGCCTGCTATTTGTCCACTTCAACCGGACCAGTTGCTGGGACTCTTTATCTATCCACTATTCATGTCGCTTTCTGCAGTGATCGCCCCTTGTCCTTCACGGCACCTTCAGGCCAGGAAACCTGGAGCTATTACAAGGTAAAATCATTAACCTCTTAGCTTTAAACAATAAAACTTTTTTCAATTATATAACCCTTTCTTTGCCCTTATGTTAGATTGATGGGACTAAATAATTTGCCTTGGGAAATTCCAGGTAATGGTACCTTTGAGCAAAGTTGGCATCATCAACCCAGTGATCATGAGGGAGAATCCGTCAGAGAAATATATCCAGATTGTTACAGTGGATGGACATGATTTCTGGTACATGGGTTTTGTTAATTATGAGAAAGCCTCCAAGCATCTCTCTGAGAGTCTTTCCAATTTTGTAGCATCTGGGATTGCTGTTCAACCTGCACCTGTTGCATAAACAGAGGACTACATTTACAGGATTCTTCATATTTGAGAGTTTTTCTTTTTTTATTTAAATTTCAGTTGGATTTCATCATCCGTTTCAGCTGTATCGGACTTGTTCGCTTGTACTATTTTTGTAAAATATAATGAAACATCTCTTATTCTCATCCTTGCTCATGTGGGGACAAAAGGAAAACACAAAAACTCACTACCCGCCGTTGCCGGGGATCGAACCCGGGTCGTCCGCGTGACAGGCGGAAATACTTACCACTATACTACAACGACTGGTTGACATTCAACAGTTGTTCGTTTCCACTTCATTATATTTTTTTGTCTCCAAAGTGACATTAATTTATGCATAGGTGGAGTTAGTAGAGTACCAAAAAGTGCGATAAAAAATACGTCACATTGTCAATTCAAAAATCTAAAATCAAAATATATTATACATTTGTTTTTTAATGGTACAAATTCCTAACTTTTTTTCCCTCTCTTTGATATCTTTTTCTATGATATGCATATGCACATGTTATGAAATCTTATATTAAGGAGAAGGAAGGTTCTTGGATTTATAAACATGGACATCACACATCTCAATAGATTAGTTTTTCAGAGATAAGGTAATGATCTCATAACAACGTAAAGTCAAAATCAATTTAGACTCAACTTTGATATCATGTTAAGTGCTCTAATAGATTGTAAGCATGGTGACTCGACCTATAGAGGCATCGTGGATTTAGGTGGAAAAAGATATTACGAAATCTCATATAAGATAAGTAAAGAAGAAGTCTTGAACTTATAAATGTGGAAGTTACACATCTCATTAAATTAATCGTTTGGAGAGCATGTATGTGTTGCACTTTGATTTTTCTAAAAAAAAATTACTAAAAGATATCATCTTGTGTATTTACAAATGAAGTAAAGGCCTATTGATAAGCTAATAACCCTTGTCTAGATAGAATTTACAAGATTAAAATAATACTAAAGAATTAGATTTGGATGGATTTAATCCTAATTTTAATTCATTCTAATATAAATCTAAAGCTAGATATACATAATTAAATATCATATTACACTGTTTTTGTCTAGATTGTTGCACTACGTGACTTGGTCTGAACTTTTTAGGTCATAACATAATGAACATTCACACATATATTCATAACATTCCTATTTGAATATCCATTATATCAAGAATATGCCTTATTAAAACTTTATTAGGAAAAAATCTCAAATGAAAAAATTCGAGTGAAGGAAAAAGAGTACATAATTCTTTTCAAGAATATACTTTTGAAATACTACCTCATTAAAAATCTTATCAAAAGAAACCTTGTGGGAAAAAACTTGATGAAGGAAAAGAGTATAGTGCGCGTTTTACTCCCTCTGATGACTGCATTATTTAAAATCTTTGAAGCAGTACATTTTAATATTTTTATCAACTTTTTAAATGTTGCAATAAGAAGGGCTTTGGTGAATAAATCTACTAGATTGTCACTTGAACGAATTTCTTAAACACCAATATCACTTTTTTCTTGGAGAGCATGAGTAAAGAAGAATTTTGGCAAAATATGTTTTGTTATATTGCCTTGAAGATATCCTTCATTTAATTGTGTTATACAAATGGTATTATCCTCATATAATGTTGTTGAAATTTCTTTTTCAGTTGACAAGACACACATTTCTCAAATATGTAGAGTTATAGATTTTAATTAGATACATTCATGACTAACCTTATGAATTATTAAAATTTCTATAAAGTTAGAAGAAGTAGTTGTAGAGGGTTCTTTTGGTAGGAAGAGAAGACGTGTTGCAATAAGTGAATAAGAATGTGCTAGAGGCGATAGAGAGGAAGGTTGAAGTAGTGTTTGAAGCGTAAGTACTTTGGTGGCAAGTTGTGAGGGATAAGAAATGGTGGCGGAAGCAACGAATTATAGCGAATGGGAAAAGTTGAATAGAAAAAATATTTATAGGCGTCTTGAGAGAGTTTTCAAGATAATCTCTGCTGAGTTTCTAATGATTTCTCCTCTTTCCCAACCTTTAAGGCTCTCCTATTTATACTGTACAGAAGCACTTTCTTAGGAGTAGTTGGGGAGAACACGTTTAATTATGGGAAGACATGCTTGTCATGGAAAAGCAGTTAAAGAATGACTTATGGCATATTAAGAGAATGATCATGTAGTTAGGTAGTGGGCGTAAGTTTTCGGTAATGGAGTAGTGACACTTGATAGTATGCCATATGTATTCTAAAATAAGGAAGAAAGAACAAAAGGGGAAAGCGCATGTACTTCAAGGAAAGGTTAAGACGAAGTTTTTTTAATTATTTTCATATTTGATCTACCAAGTCAAGCTCTCTAGAACATCTCAAATGTGAAGTTAACTTATGAACCCTGTCACTCATTTTGAGTTATTTTCACTTTCCTGTATAAACTATTATTCCATGCTTGCTCTTTGGTGCTTCTACACTTGGAATGCCCTTAAGTACTTCCGTGCTTGGAATGCCCCTAGGCGATTTCGCACTTGGAACACCCTTAGATGCTTTTGTGCTTGGGTGTTTCCGTGCATAGATCACTTTTGGGCATTTTTAGGTTTTTGTGCTGGAACACCGTTGATGTAATTTTTTCTGTAACACAGTATTTCAAAAATAATAGTTAGTCAAAATTGGACATCTACATTTTGCCCCATACATACAAGTTTTTATGAGGAGTTCTATGCATGAGATAAAAGATGTACATAGTAATAAGCTAGACAACGCTTATGTGTGTGTGTATATTATTTTTTACTTTTGTTTTTTAAAGAAAAAAAATAGCTTGCAAATTTATACATTTATTATTATTATTATTATATGCACTTAGGAATGCCTTTTGGCTCTTTCGGGCTTGGAAAGCCTTGGGATGTTTCCACGCTTGGAGTATCCTTAAATTGAATTTTTTTAAGCATGATAATAAGAATAAGATAGCTTTGTTAAGAAAATTTAAAGTGTTATACTCATACAAGGAAAATAATTCTTTAAAGTCTACTGGGAACACCCTTGGGCAATTTTGTTCTTGGAACAACTCTAGATGCTTCTACGTTTGGAACACCTCTAAATGCTTCCACTCTGGAATACCCCTAAAAACACTTAGGATAATTTTATTTTAGCCTTTTAATGAAACTTTTATTATTACAAATAATAATAGTAAAAGACAAGGCAAAACATGAGCAATTGCTCTAGAGCCTTTAGACCATTAAATTATTCTTATCGACATAGCTTTCAAGTTTAAGTAGTACAAGCAATAAAGCTATGACCAGTGAATGGAAAAAAAGCAAAAGGTCTGTCGAGGTGAAGCGCAAAAAACTATAGACAAAATTTACAATTTTTAATGGGTATTTTCTACTAACTTTAATCACCATAAATTAAATGCCTGCAGCCAATTTGTGTGCTTTTGTTGAAACGTTCATCTACATTTAGTTTTTCTTTATTAAAATTCAAATGTACACAAAAGCTACCATATCCAACAGAGAAGCCAATTTTGACCAGACGGCCACAAATTGCTGAATAAGGCATTGGAAAGAATCATGTTGCATTGAACGTTGAAGACATTCTTATGCTTTGATTATATGAGACAAAGCCTTTTACCTAAACACCTATGGAAAAAGAGTATTGGCTGCATTAGTAAGTTAGTATCCTGGTGGGACACTTGTTAACAATTTCTTTACTTAAAATTATTGCTAATAAAGCTTTTGATATGAATTTTAATTTTAAAATTTTATTGCATTAGAAGTTAAAGGGCACATATCTGTGAATATGAGGAACTTTTTTAAGTTTCAAGATTTCTTGGATTTGGATATCTATTATTGCTTCTTTGTTATGCCATATAAGGGAAGACGTCTAAGGTCTATAATTTTCTATTACTTGGTAAAAGTTAAAGGGCATTTAAAAAAAGAAAAAAAAAGTGCACTAACAAACGAAAAAGTTCTATCTGTCCAAAATCCATCGTGTAAATAGTTCATAAGTAATAAGTAATTACCAAAGATATCCAAAGTTCTGATTCACTTTTAAAGGCATCAGCTAGTTCTATGCTACATCTTTAACATTTTGAAGATTGCTTTCACAAACTTTCTTCAAACTTTCTATTTGTTTTTTGAGTATGATAATATGAAGAGTTCAAGATAGGAGAGAGAAGTAGAGATATTTGTGGAAACAATAATGAGATGCAGAAAAGCATTTGATAAGAAAATTTAAAGTGTTAGATTCCTATTAGGAAAATAATTCTCCAAAGTCTATAAATATGATAGAGTAATTTTGTAGAAATTCACAATCAATTTTTTTATAATTTCTCTCTAAGGTTTCTTTGAACAAGTAAATTCTCTTTACAATAATATTGTGTTGTGTTTTTTCTAAACTGTTTGTTTTAATAATAATAATAATAATAATAATAATAATTATTATTATTATTATTATTATTATTATTTTATTTCATTTGTTATGACTCATCTTTCATAGGGAAGAAAGAAAAGAAAAAAAAATTATCATTGCTTGCCTGTTTGGAACGCCCAAAACACTTAGTATAATTTGCCCATTGTAGGAAAATTTTATTATTGAAAATAAAAATTTCATGCATAATAAATGTAGATTTGGTTTACTATCAGATTGTGGGAATAATGTATACATTATATATAAATCTCGAATTGCATGTAAATGTTTAACTTTGGGATGTAGATAAAGGAAAAAGTTATCACTTTAATGCTTTTTACGTCATAAGATTGTAATTATTTAATAATTTTGTTCAATATTTTAAGAGATTTAAGCTAAATGAAAGATTAATATGAAAAATAGAAAAGGTAAAAGTCTAGGTGTTACTAGAAATGAAAGAGGACATGGTTTTGATCCAAAGGAAAGGTAAACGTTTGGCTCATGACAACTTTGTAAGCCTTTGAATATAATAATGCTTGCTTTTCCATTTGTCATGTAAGCCTTTGAAAGCTTCAACAATTTTTATTTTCTTATGCTTTTTTTTGTATGCCTAATGATTTATTTATATATATTTTTATTTGTTTACCTATCATAAAGATAGGAATAAACAACCAAATATAGGACAAAGCTAAGAACAAATAAATAAACACGGAATATTAATAAGCAGGAATGATAATGCATGGATACTTATCTTGTTGTCTTTGTCTTTCATGCTTGTAGGAATTTTATTGCCTTATCTTATAGCCAGGACTTGTTTTAACCCAAAAGTTCAAATGGTGAATCTGGTTAGGTTGCTCTAGGAAAGAAAAAGAAGAGCACTGCTGCAACTTCTTTTTCTAAAAAAATGAGTAGGAAGAATTGGTGAAGTACCCCTTATGCTAGAAAATTGGGATGATGGTGTCATCAAGGAAAGAAAAGAAGATTGCTTTTAAGCAGTGCATGCAAAACAAGTAGATAGGCATCCATGTGCATCTACTGGCTATCATTGGAATCGTATTTGTAATAAAGAACTCCAGATATGAGGTGTTCCATCCCAAGAGTGTCAGTATTGAAGTTCAAATTTGAACATGGTAAATTCCCATTTTCAATCAGTGATTGCTTTCAATAATGCTAGAGTCCTTGATGCTGTAAGAGTCATCCTAAAACTCCACATTCATAGGGAATCTAGAATTGAAGTATGGTGCACTATTTTTACAAGTTGGAGTATTTTTTAACATACCATAGTTACTGCTTGGAGAGTACTTTTACCCTTGAAGATGTGCACATTTTTTTGAAACTTCCTTGTGTTGGTAGAAACGACCTTCGTTCTGTTACACTTTCGAAGATGGAAGATGGTGTCAAGGAATTCTTTATCAACTTGTTTAAAACTCAAGTTAAGGTTACCAAAGTGGTACACTTCTCTAATTGGGTAAGGCTCTTTTATAAAAAGTTTAATATTAAAGGTGAAAGCAGTCCTCTTAGGTATCTAAAACACACTCATGAGTTAGTAGCTTTGTTGATTATGTGGTTGGCTTAGTATGTCCTCCTAGATTGTCTAGATGATGGAATCTCTTCTTTAGTTATTCTTTATGCAATCAAAATTGCTAAAGGTATGAGCTTTCCTCTTATTTCACTATATCTAGGATTTTTGTATAAGAGGTTAGACTTGTATCACTCTAAAACTGCTGAATAAGTTGATTGCTACAAAGTCTTGACTTACGCGGATATATCCTTCATTCAGATGTTTTTGTGGGACAAATTCGTAGTTATGCCCCCACTTCTAACATGAATCAGCCTCCTATGTCTTCTTCTGCAAATAAAGCTTTAAGGGACAATTATAAAGCTTGGGCGTGGCATGATGAAATTTTCAAAGACAACATTCTTATGGTGTTGGATGAGGTAGATCAATTTACTGCAAGGCCTTGTGTGAGATCAAATTATGATTTTAGTGATTTAACTATTTATTACGATAGGCGACCATTTGAGATTGAAAAACTGAGCTCATGTGGATTGAACTTCTTGGTGTGGATTGATTCTTTTTAATTGCCTTCCATTATTGAAACGACTAGTTCAGGCACTAATAAGGATTCATTGTCTATTAAAGTGTACTTTCCTTATAAAGTGGCATGTCAATTTAGATATGATTAGCTAACTCCATCTAGACCCCCTTTTCTTGGAAACTTCTCCTCTTGTGCTTCTATATTCCTTATTGGCATGTTCAATCATAATGTGGATAAATTCAAAAATTGTGTTGTTCTAACCTTTGATAGAATAGGTACCTATACTGCTAGTTGGTATGCTTATGGGGAAGATTCTCTTTAAGAATGGACTTTGTTTGTCGTACCTGATCCTAAAGTGCAATTGCATGGTCCTTCCATAAGTAATAATGACGTGCCACTTTGCTTGATTTACTCTAAGAGGAACAAAACCTCTTGTCAAGTAAGCTTGTCTTCTACTCTTTTTATTGCTTTTTTCATTACCTTCTCACCTAGATATTTGAACTCTTCTTTTATTTTTTTAAAGAGAGTTAATTCCAAGTGTAGAAATGGAAGAACAAGGTATCTTGGAGTTTGAGAGTGAAAAAAATCATGTGACCACACAAAAAATTATGAGTCCAGTGATAAGTCAATTGAGAAAAGGCTTCCCAGATATTTGTGTTTGGGAGGAGAAGTGGATGGTAATGCTTTACAAGAAGGTATGATAGATATGACTGATTTTTTATCTTCTATTATACAAAATGTTGGGGGTGATAAGGTGAATGCCACTACTAGAGTTGGTGGTGATAATGTAAATGCCACTACTGAAGTTGGCCAGAGTGTTCTTGGTTTTGGTTTTGGTTTTGGAATGCCTTAGCATAACGATGTAAGTATCATTTCTGAGGGAACCTTTAGAGGTATTCGAAGTATTTAGAATAACTTTGGAATTGATGTTACTTTTGGTGTTACTCGCAACATTTCCTTTTTTGAAGGTGTTCCAAATGTTATTTGCGATGCTTCTTCGTTTGAGGGTATTTTGAATATTACTTGCAATGCTTCTTCTTCTGAGATGTTTCGAATTCTACTTACAATATTTTTTCTCTTAAAGCTGTTTTAAATTCTACTCATAATTCTTCTTCTACCGGGGTGTTTTGAAACACACAAGGCTTTTTATTCTCTTAATAGTATTCAGAATAACTCAAATATTATTTATTTAAATATGGTTATGCCTCATTCTAACTATTATTATGTGTCATCTTTTTTTAGTGGTAGAACATATAAATGATGCTTTTGACACTCATTTGTAAAACTTCCATGGCATTTCATTCTTGTCATAACTCTTGCAACTTTTGAGGCATGTTTATAAAGTAGGTGAGTTTTAGCATTTTAAACACAAATTCATGAACAAACGCATTGTGGATAGCTTGGGTACTGCTTTATAGATTGCTTTCTCCCCATGGGTAGACATTTCTCTCGAAGAATTATAGAAGATGGTGGATCTCATAGAAGATGGAGGATCTCATGGAAGATGTCCTCAACTCTAGTTGTCAAATTAAATGCGTTAACACTTGTATACCTAAGGCCAAAGGATACGTTATAACAAAGATTGACAAACTTAACATAGAAGTTGAGATGAAAGAGCTTGATGAAAAAAAAAATTGGAATTGCAAGGAAGATTAAACAACCTCTCTAATTTTAAGAATGATAAATCCTCCTGCACTTTGAACTTGTGACCAAGTATTGCTTGTTTTCCATAGTAAACATTTACTTTGTTTTCCATGGTTTTATTCAGCTGCTATGTTCCATATTTCATTCTTTGCAAACATATGAATGTTTCACAAGTATTGCTGTGTGTGGCTAAAAGGGATTCTCAACTTTATATTAGGGAGAATAATCCTCAACCTAATAAAAAGGAGAATGACATATTATATGAGCATTTAAAGCTATGGCCTATTTGTGAATAACAAAATATGGTAAAGAAGTGAGCAATAAAGCTTGCAACCAATAGCGTAATATTAATATAACCAGATTATGAGCATTGAGGCTTGTGGCTATAATATGAATTATATGGTAAATATTTAAGTGAAAAGCTTGTGACCAAGTGAACAATAATATTACAACTAAAGTAAGAGCGATAAAGCTTGTAGTTAAAAATGAATTTACTATCAGTGGATTTAATTTAAAATATCACACGAGAGCCAAAATGAAAGCAATAAAGTTATGGCTGATAATGCATTTAAACTAAAATATACAAGATAATTAAGCGAAAGAAGTCATTCATAAAGAAGACAAAATGTGAATAGTATTGTCATACATGATACTTTTTAATGTATTGAAAATTGACTAGTGCTGTAACAACATTTGTCTTTGGATTCACTACCTTGCAATTTCTATTCTTGTTCACCTCATGTACAATGTATGGTCCTTCCCACTTTGGACTAAACTTAGCCACTAATGTTCCTTTTCTAATATGTTCTGCTGCGCGAAGTATTAAGTCATCTTCTTTAAAACTTCTTTTCCTTACCAGTTTGTCATATGCTTTACTTAATCGTTTTTGGTATGTGGAAAAATTCTTATTAGCTTTATCTCTTCTTTGCTCTAATGTTTCCAATTCCATCATTCGTAAAGCATCATTGTTCACCTAAACATCCACGACCAATCTTGCTAATGGAATTGGGATTTCTACTAGTAGAATGACTTATGTCCCATATACTAAAGAGAAAGGAGTAGCATTGGTAAGTGCTCATTTGGAAGTTCTGTACACCCATAGTGCCACCAGAACAACATCATGCCACATCTTAGGACCGTCATGTACCATTCTGCTTAGCACTTTGAGTTGAGTCTTATTGATGGCCTTAACTGAACCATTCCTTTTAAGGTAATAAGGGGTTGACTTCACATGATTGACATCATAAAGGCTAAGAATCCCCTTATACTAAAGTTAACAAATGAAGTACCATTGTCAGACAAGATATGTTTGGGTATTCCAAATCTACATATGATGTTCACTTTGATGAAGTTGGCAATGGTCGGTCCAGTTGCCTTCTTCAAAGGAATAACTTTTACCCATTTGGTGAAGTACTCTGTCGCTATGAGTATCGATGTATATTCTCTAGAAAAGAGACTAATAGGTTTAACCAAGTCAAATGCCCAAGTATGGAAGAGCCAAAGTGTGATAACGTTATGGAGTACTACAGTTAAAGCATGAATGGCATTTCTATGGACTTGACATTCATGGCATTTCCTTGTGCAATTCACTACATCTGCTTCCATGGTAGGTTAGTAATACCCAAGATCTAATAATTTTTTATAAAGCTTTCTCCCCCTTTCATGCTCTCCACTACTTCCAATGCGAACTTCTTCCATTAAAGGATTTACATCAGTAAGAGAAATGCATTTCAGAATACGTCCTGCGAATGATACTCGAAACAACTCATTTCCTTTTAGGAAAAAGTGTTGAGCTCTTCTCTTTGCTTATCTCACATCTTGAAAATTTGTTAAAAGAACTTTATTTTGAAAGTAGTCAATGTAAAGTCTAAGCTAATCACCCGCACTTCCTATAAAATGACATTCATGCATATTTAGAAATTTTGAACACTTGGGAGAAGATTGTAAAATTGAAGTGCATCTTTGGACATAGTTGACCAAAAATACCTTAATTTTTGGAGTAAGTGATGCAATAGTGGTTTTTCCTCTCCATACCACTATTCATGGATTGCTTTCAATTTTTCCTTTACTTTATGCTTGGAAATACATCTAGCTAATACTTAATTCCTTCCTTTATGGTATAATACACCATAGATAAGAGTGAAGTACTTTAAGTACGAGATAACAGTAAAGCTTGGATTGAGCAAGTCTCTTATTACAAGTGCACATTAGTCTTCTTCTTCATAAGTGAAAAGTTGTAATAGCTCACTAGATGGAAATGAAAGCCTTCTTTTTAACACTGAAATAGGACTTTGATTTTCTTCCTACATTTGTATTTTGAAGGCTAGAGTAGTAAATGCGTCTGCATGTCTATTCGTCGATCTTGAACTATGTTTGTATCTCACTTTTTGGAATTTCTATAAAAATGAGTGGACAATAGTTTTATAGGATGTAAGCATAGGCTTTTTAAGAGAAAACTCACCATTGTTTGTCTTACAATGAGATTAGCTCCTCCATGGATGCACAAAGGTACTAACTTTGACAATGGTGGCTGCATACAACCTTAAAATCAACACTTTATATTCTGCTTGGTTGTTGGTGTAGAGGAAATCTAATTTGAAGGTTAACGAAAGAGGATCTTCTTTACTTGGTACATTTATCTTGTACATTCCTTCCGAATGAGCTTAATTATCTTGAGAATTTGAGGATGACTCACTTTTCATGTGAACTTTTTTAGAGGAATTAAGACTATCCCAGCATCTCCACTAAACATTGAGGAAGAACCATAAAAATACACATCAAAATAAAATCAAGAATTACCTTTTCAAATTGAGTTGGGAAATGCGTCAACAAATCTGAAAGAGCTTGAGACTTGATTGTCTTAGGTTGCACAATTGAAATGTCAAACTCTTCAAGTAAAAGAAGCCATTTTGCTTACCTCTTGGATAAGGCTGACCGAGAGTGCAAGAATTTGATAACATTTGACTTGGTTACCACTTTAAGTTCATGAGCCGAGAGGTAATGGCGAAGTTTATAAGTTGCATACACCGATGCAAGATAGTACTTCTCCATCGATTGAGTTTAATTCACTCTCATGCAAACATCCACTCAGTTAATGCATAGGTTGTTCTTGCCTTTCCACTTTTTGAACAAGAAGAACATTAATGGAATGTGGAGTTGAAGTGAGATATAATAGCATTGGTTCCCCTTTGATAGGCATAGTCATGGTCTTGGGAGAAGTACGAATACCTTTGATTTTCTTATAGGCTTGCTATTGTTGGTCACTCCATGAAAATGGGACCCTTCTCTTAAGAAAAGTTTGAAAAGGCATAAGAATCTTCCCTAGGGCTAGAATGAACCTTCGAATATAAGAAACCATTCCCAACAAGTTTTTGAGTAGCTTTTAGCTCGATGGAGGTGGCATTGACTAAATATCCTTTATCTTCGCAAGGTCCACATCTATGGCTTTATAATGAACCACAAAACCCAAGAACTTACCATCTATTTCTTCAAAGGCACACTTCAAGGGATTCATGCATAGCTTGTATGTTTGACATCTCTTGAACACCCTTCTCAAGTCTCCAAGATGATTTGGTGCTTTATTCGACTTCACTACTATGTCATCCATGTAATCTTCCAAGCATCGTGCATCATGTCATGAAAAACTGCTGTCATGGCACGTTGATAACTTGCACCTGTATTTTTCAACCTGAACGGCATAATTGCATAGTAAAAGTTGCCAAATGGAGTTTTGAAAGCTTTTTCTGCATCGCTAAGTGCCATCTTTATCTGGTTATATTCGCTGAATCCATCTAGGAACAACAACTTCATAACCAATTGTAGCATTCACAAAAGTATCAATGTTTAGAAGAGGAAAATCATCCTTGGGACAAGCTTTATTTAGATCTCTAAAGTCCACACACACTCGAATTTTTTCGTTTTTCTTCTCTACATGCTCCAGGTTTGCTGGCCAAGTTGGGTGATAGATTGGCTTGATGAATCCAGCTTTAAGGAGTTTGATAATTTTTTCCTTTATCTGGTTTTCTATGTCATGACGAAATACCTGTGCATATTACTTCGCTGGCTTGGTTCCAAGAGAGATGTGGGACTCATGAGTGACCAATTTTTTAGATTTTTATTTTTTCATTTTAAAATTATGAGTATTTTGAATGGTTAATAAAATAATTATAAATAATTTATTTTTTCTTTTATCTTTTTCTTTTTTCATCATTATGTGTCTCTTTTTCATTTTTTAATTTGACAAACATTGAATAAAAAATATTACTATTATTTAATTAAATTATATTATGATTTTTTGTTTTTTTTAATTTTTCAATTATTTAGGGATAATTATGACTTTTCATAATTGTAAATAACTGTGATTGATGATAATGAATAGTCAAAGGACCTAATAGTGCATTTTGAAACAAAAAGGGCCAAAGTATACTTTAGAGGCATATTAAAGGAGAGTTTTTGTACTTTACCCGAAAATTCCATCTTATCACATAATTTTCACGTTTAAAAGCGGGTGATTAATTTAATTTCAACAGGGCCAATTTCCATTTTTAAACAGAAGTGATTAATTAATACCCCTCAGACTTAATGCTGCAATCAATTAATTTCGGATTCCCAGCTCACCATTTTTGTTTTCACTCGAGATTTATCAAATTAAAATAGACTTACACCAACACCAATAAAATCATCCAGGTGAGACTTCAAGGAAAGTGAGATTTGGGTAAAGTTCTTTAAATCAAATCTGAAAGATTTTTATTTTATTAAAAATGACTAAATAAAATTAAATTTGAAAACCCGAACACATGGATTTAAAGTTTTTGTTATATAGATCAATGGTGAAAAATTTCAAATAATTTGGATATGTTTTGATATTTTATTTAAATGTGTTTTTACTAAAAATTTTGATAAATTTTCACTGTTCAATAAATGTATTGATAAAAACTTATGTATAGGTGTTATTTTTAATTAACTTTTTACATATAATTGATTTTCTCAGTGAACTCTATCAATTATCGGTTTTGAATTTCAAGTTTAATTTTTATTTAATCGATATTAACGAAAAATCTCACCGATCCAAATTCTCTTCATATATCAATGGCGTATGATGATTGATTGCAAGTTACTTGCCGTGGTAAGCTCAAGAGGTGTAGATCATCGAGAGAGGCTACAGATTTTGAACTTATGTTTATCAGTCTGTATATGTTATTTGGAGAGATATTTGTAATATTACTTTAAATTCAAATCATTAGCAGTAATTTAGAGGATGGATTTTTACGAAGATTTGCATGAGAAAAACCTCTATCGAAAGCCCAAACATTTTCTCAAGGAAGAAAAAGAGATCAGAAAATCATATTGAAAACCCAATCCATGTTCTTTTATTCCTGATTGATTTATGGTTATCACCATCCAGCCTGCCTCACAAGACAAACCATGCAAGATAAGAGACAAAAGATAACAGCAACAGGGAAATAAAACGAAGTTCAGAAACGAAAGCACAAAAGCCAAATGTAGGGAAACAGCTGGAAATTGGGTTTATGGTTTTCTGATGATGCTCAGCAGAAGATGGGGAAGGGATGGCCGCAGAGGGGGCAGTACCAGACTGGTTCTGGCACGACCAGGTACATCAAGGGTCCGCAGCAGCAGCTTGCTTGGAGAACAAAAGGGTGGTCTTGGTCATATTTCATTCTGATAAGGCAGTAGCGAGAATGGTCGATGGAGCTGCCAGTTATCTGACTCCACAAAGTGCTTTCGTGAAACAAGCCACCGCCGAGATTGACTTTGCTTCTCAGATCAGCCACGAGAGCTTCGCTCAGATTATTTTTGTAGAAGATGATCTTTAACTGCAAACACCAAGAAACATCATTGATAACATACATTTATATATAAGACAAACAAAAGAATTCGGATATGAAAATAAATTAAGCTTGGTCTGTCGGAGAGGGTGAAGAGAGATTCAAACCCTGAGATCAAAGAAACGCTCCCAAGGGAGGGGGACAGAGCGTTCGGGGGAGTTAAGAAGGAAGGTCCGAAGAGAGCTATCCATGGAAAAGCAGAAATGTGAAGAGGAAGAAGAGAAAGGTATGAGGGGTAAGGGCAGTGTGGGGGTGAATTTATAGCACATGAAAAAGTAGAGGCATGCAAGTTAAGGGTGTGGTTTTTGTCTAAACCTGAGATGTGTGGGGTTCATGAGACTCATTTCCATACCAAAAAAGAAAAATTCTTGTTTCTATATGCTTAAATGATAATTATAACATAGAGTTACCATATAACTATCGTAATTTATTAAGATTCCGTTTAATTGATATTTTTATTATTTAATTTTATTATTTGTTTTTTACGAAAATCAAATGGAGGAGCCTGAGATTTGAAAAGGGAAGTAACAAAAGGGATTGCCATTAGGGATTATGCTTTCTCAACAGTGACCTAAATTATTCTCTCAATTCAGGATAATGTGTTTGAAGGCAATTATGCATATGAAATGGTAATGAAAACCTTATTGTTTTCTAGAGAGTTGGATTTTTTTGTGAAGTTCCTAAAATTTAAAAGAGTTTAGTTTAACATTTTTAGTGTTATGTCATATATTTTCCATGTATTTATTATATAGAATTTACAGCGTGTATGCTTACGATGCAATAATAAATGAGCGTATTCATTTATTAGCATACCATATTACTCGAAAAGAAATGAAAACTTTAAATTTAAATGATAAACAACTAAGAATTTATTGTTTTCCTATAAAACCCGGAAGATATAATACCTAAGAAGCTTCTAAATTATTTAGAAAAATTCAAATAAGTTTTTACTTTTTTATTGCGTGAAGTTCCTATACTTTTATTTTGAGCCAAAACTCTTATATTTTTGTTTTAAGTCAAATAAACTTTTATGAAGAATAGTTAATGTAATCAATGTAACGCCCTTGACTTTTAATGAAATAATTATGCCACTTACTTGGTGAGCTTAGGAGACCTGGTGTAATTGGGGTGTATAATGAGATTTTTCTTAAGTAATTAAGTTATAAAAGAGAGACATTGAGTTAGATGGGACAAGGAAGGGGAAATGAAGTCAAAATGTTTAATGTTTGTAAGAAAGTTATGTTTTGTTGAAAAAGTATCAATACATCAAGAACATTTATCGATACTTATTGGACATAAGGCCTTAGGAAGCATTTTGTGTGAAAAGTATTGATACTTGCAGATAATGTATCGATTGAATTTCTTGGATCACTCCTACTAGTACTGTTTTATTTACTTCTCTAACTCAAAATGCTGAAATACTAGGAATAATTCTACCACTACTTATAAGACAGAATGCCTTGAGGAGCATTCTGTGTGAAAAGTATTAATACTTAAGAAACAAGTATTGATACTTGGATGTCCATATGTTGTAAAATAAGAATGTTGGGTAGGCAAGTATCGATACATTACTAAATGTATAGATACTTGCATGCAATAGTGCAAAAAATATAGAAGGCCTCGAGTTGAGCACTTTGATTATGTTCCCTTCAACTTGAGACTCCCTTAGCTTCCCTCTCCCATTTAAACTCCAAAATAAGTCTAAAGGTGGATCCAAGTGGAAATCTAACCCGATTAAGGTAAGTATAAACACATTTCATCTAGATTTATTAATTGACTTTCTTAGTTATGACTTTTATTGAGAGATTTGTGAATTTCTGCCTAGATGAGAAGGTTGTTGTGTTGAATGATCTCTTGAGGCGAGCTCACTAAAGAAAGTACAATTTGAATCTAAGCTAAAAATTGATGTGGATTCTGTAGATGGAAGAATATCTACGTTGAGATAAAGTTGAAATGTGGGTAAAATGTACAAAAAAGGTGTTGGGTGAAAATGGGCTGTAGTGTATAGAGAAATTGAGTATGTTATTTATTGATATACATTGATTTAATGCAAGATTGCATTTGGAGCTCCAAGTCTTATAGCTAAGGAGCTTGAATAACTAGTTTAACTATTGTTGGTTGAGCTAGTGTTTAGGTAGCCATTAGGTGAGTAATTATGCATTCAAACATTTTGGAAGAATACATGACAAGCTTTAAGTATGATTGTGCTCAAATGTTTTTCAAAACATGCATGGGAACAAGCATTGTGTATTGCCACACTTGATGTTTATGTGTGTGTAATTGATTTATCGTATCAACTTGATGAGATGAGTGTTTATGAATGGTATGATATGTGTATGTATAATTGTGCTAAGGTATGAACTGAATGTGTTGAAGCTTATGAATATATGATATGATGCTACATGTGCAAATGAACTGATAAATGAAATTCATATGCTACGAAATTGTGAGACATGAGTTATGTTGATATGACAAGCACATTGAATGGCATGGTGGATGAGGCTACACGGTCATATGAATATTTAATAATGATTGTTTATGATAAATTATGTGGTTTAAGGTACATCCCTAGCTAGTAAAGGGAAAATGGTGCTAGCCATATGTTGAAAAGGATACCACATGAGATATAACTTGAGGTTAGTGGCTACATGCATTGGACCGTGATGTTGTGTCCCTAGATAGTGCGTGGGAAATGTCACTATACAATGAGCTCCCTAGATAGTAAGGACAAAAAATCACTATCCCATTGTTGAGAAAGCCCATAGTAATATACAATTCCCTTAATAATGAAGGGGAAATATCCCTATCCTGTGGTTGAGAAGTCCCACATTAATATATGATTCCCTTAATAATGAGGGTGAAATATCACTATCTCATGGTTGAGAAGTCCCATGGTAGTATGCAATTTCCCTTGATAATGAGGAGGAAATATCACTATTCTATGGCTATTAAAGTTCTACAGTAGCATTTATAACTAGTTAATTGCAAATTTGTAAGTTGATGTTGTGAATCCTAAGTGGATTAGTAAGTTTGATTGTGTTCTTAGTTGATATTGTTGTTTAGTGTGCTCCATGGTGTTTATAAGCATGTGAGTGAGTTTAATTGAGGTTTGAGCACTAGAGAATGTGTTGGTAAGTTTAAGCCTTAAATGATATACTGTACATAGCCTTTTGCACCTGGAAACTGCAAAACTCTATTGCTTTTTGAATGAAGTATTGATACATTGGGAAATATATCAATACTTATTCATCAAGATAATTTTAAGGGTATTTTAGATTAATTGTATTGATACTTCTTGTAAGAGTATCGATATTTGTGCTTTGTTCTTTGGCAAATGATGCCTTATGGCTAGTAGTTAGATGGGAATGTTTTCCCATTTGTATTTCACACTCAATTGTGTATGAAATGGAGGGTTTTTGGTTGACATGACAGTTTTAAAGTGAAATATTGATATGCATCATAGATTTGAATAGGAAAACTTTATGGTTTTAAAGATGTAAATAGGAAAACTTGCATGGTTTCAAAGATGCAAGGGCATTGTTTATCAACTTTCTCTTGCTAATTGCTTGTTATCTTCAAACATCTCTCACTAAGTTTTGCTCATTGTTTTTAACTTGCATGTTTTCAGATTCAAAGCTAGCTGGATCATCGATACTTTTAAGGGGATCCTCATACACCTTTTGGTAGGTTCGAGACCATGGCATTTAATAGTTACTTCTCCACCCAGAGTCACTTCGCTGGTCATTGGTTGTCAGGTTGCTTTGGTCATTTGACCATATGTATATATTTATGTGTGTGGGTTATGGGATATGCCTGTAGTTCTTTGTGTATTATGACTTAGCCATGAGTTGGTGAATATGATATGATTTTCGTATATGTCATGTCTGAACACTTTGTTGGATGTTTATAGCACGTAGTTGTGCAATCTGCAAATGTTTTGAACATAAGGATGTGAAATGGAAGTAAATGTTTATCCATCGATTGAGTACCCTTATGAAGGCTTATACAAGTGTATTATGCTTGAGGCTTGTGTGAGCTCGGTGGGTTATGCTTATTGGGTCCTTGCATCGGTCACGACCTATTGAGTCGTGACTATTATGCTAATCCCTCAAGTGCACGAATTGTGAACAAATAATATAGAATGAGTAAAATATCGTTTCCACGAGGAGTTTGTATCCAGTACCAAAATTAGGGTTTTGTATATTATTTAGAAAGTTCAATTTAAGTTAAATAAGGTTAACTAATCAAAATCCAAATTAAAGACAATCAATTACTTAAACTTTAATCAATAATAATTACAATTCTAGAATTTAGATTTCATCAATTGAATCCCTATGATTAACTTTTGACTGATTGATCTAACTTATTTTTTTAAGATTAATGACTAGATCACTTAAGGTATATGATGTTCTCTTTTGAGATATAGTTCGTGTATTTATATTAATCCTATGTCTACTTTCGTGATCACAAGCATTAATATAAACCTATTAACTTCTATGGTAATCTATGCATCCAGTCATGTCGCAGCTTAAGCATGCATGAATTATACAATGTCACAAAGGAGTGTTTTTATTTTTAAGAACACTTTCCCTAAGTCTAATATCTTAATGAACTAATGATATGTTCCATCCTTCGATCCATCACATAACACCTACAACATGCAAATAATGATTAGTTATTCACAAGAATTAAAACCCTAAGACATATATAAATCTTAACAAGAATAAGTTCAAATCAATCATTTAAAAGCAATCCTAGGTAAAACAAAAACACTACATCTAAACCCTAGAATGAGAAATTTAGCTACTCATAGAACAAGAGTCAAACATAATCTTTATAAAATAAAGCCAAAAGTCATCATCTTGACAAATAACAATCTAAAAAAATAAAAAGAAATAGAAGAAGTTTCAAGAAAACTCGTTAAAGCTTGAATGAATTCTTCAAATCTTGAGTCCTTGATTTGAAATCTTCACTCTCCTTTTCTAATTCTTATCACTCGAATCTCTCTTCTTTCCTTAAAGTTTTCTCCCTTTCCCACCCCCTTTTTCCTTCTTGAATAGCGACTTAAATAAACAGCCCAAGTTTTTTATTACCACATAAACTTTATCCCAACTAAGAGTTTAAATTAATTTAGCTTCTAACTTATGATAACTCCTTCAATTAAACCTCTAGCTCAGCTTGAATTCCACTAGATCGTGTTGCCAATCTCCTCATCAATTTGAATTAAATCTAGAAACTCATCCAATTAAAAATCCATTGTTCCTCAATTTGGTTCATACTGTCCATAAACTTTTGATGAATTTTTCTCTTTTATCTTGTTCGAACTAGGCAAAATGATTAACAAAAGAACTGTACCCCTATTTGTCAACTTTCTAATGCCTCTAAAGTCAAGTCATTTGGACCTCTAGAGTGAAAGTTATGCGTGAATTACCAAAATAGGTCAAGACGCATGGCTTTTTCTGCAACAAAGGTCGAATGGTCCAAATTTCCTTTATTTATTTACCTATCAAGCACAAATCAAAACAAAAGCTAGAGAAACTCAAATTTAAGTTAAAATATATTAAAATAACTCTAAAACAACTAAAGGCATGTTTGGTTCGCAGAATGAACTAAAGATGGAATAGAATGGCTATTCTGTGAGAATGGAATAAGATAGGAATAACTATTATGCAGCTTAGTTTATAGACTAGAATAGCGTAAGAATGACTATTATGACTTATACCAATATTTGGTTGGTAAAAGCAACTTTTGAATAGTAAAGGAATAGGTGATAAAAAGATAAAAATGTCCTTTGTTATAATATTTGATTTTTAATTTAAAATATTTATTTTTAATAATTCATTAAAATATTAACAGATTATTATTTAAAATTTTAATATAATTATTTATTTTTATTTTATTTTATTTTTAGAAAGTTAATAATTTATATTTCATTTAAAATATTAATAATTTATAATTAAATATTAAAACAATTAGTTTATTTTATTCTTTATTTTAAATTACTAAAAATTTAAAATTTAATTTAATTTTTAAATTAAAATATTAATTATTATAGTTTATATTTTTTGAGAAATATCATAGTTTATATTAAATTAAAATTAAAATGTTTAATTTTTAATATTAATTTTCATAATTTATATTAAAATTTTAGTTTAATTTAGAAAGAAGGAGAAAGGGAGATGGTAGAGAGAGAAAGAAATATGAAAATGAACAAATTACTTCTTATATAAAAAGGTAATTCTCAAAATTAATAAAAGGTAATTTTGTATAATAGTATTTTTTGTCTATTCTCCCAAGTATGGAATAGCCATTACCAAGTCTAGAAATCCTAGAACAAATAATGGCAATGAATTTTCCAAGTCTCTCAAGCTATATACAGGGGTGGAGGATAAAATCACCTCACCATAATTTTTAAAAATTTTATATATTATTTATTAATGGCTTTGGAAAGTAGTATATTTTTGAGACTATGGCTCCTTCAAAATTTTTGAAAATTTTTATTTATTATATTTTTTAATGACTCCTCAAAATAATTTTTTTATTCAATAATTAATATAAATAAAAAAATAAAATGATCCCACAAACCCTACTCAACTTTATCCTAATTTTTAATTTTTTCCACACCTCTTTCTCTCACTTTCTTTTTCTCTTTCTTTTCTTTCTTGTCTTTTTATTTTTACTTTACTCTTTCCCTATAACGTACCATTGAAACACATTTCATTCTTCAAAAGATATTTATGAGCTTGTGAGCTTGGACAATGAAGGACGAGGACGTCACCACTATTGTGTGAAATTAAAAGGAGGTAAAATTTTCTTTTATCTTCTTATTTTTATTTATATTATTTAACTATTTATATATTTAACCTTGTGTGAAATCTTTTATATCGTATTTAACTAGTTATAGTTTAAGCGTTATAGTTTTATATTTAGTATTTTAAATTTAAATAAAAATAAAATAAGAATATTAGATATTAACTGCATTAATTTTTTTTTAGGTTTGATTAAAGTATATATGAGTAAGTTGAAAATAATTGATAAATTCTTTAAAAGAAAGATGCAAATAGTTCAAATGATTCTCCTACACTTGAACCATAAAACCTCAATGTTTCAACTCATGAACAAGAACAATGTGAATCAAAACATCCAAGGCTCAATCCTAAAGAAATTGATGCTTTTTAGAACAGATCATACTTCTACAATTGGTTGGATTTTACAATTGGTGGGGGTGTTGTTTCTTGGGGTTCTAAGAAACAATCTTATTAAGCGAACTCTACCATAACAATTGAATTTATAGGTTTAGCATCTACTACTTAAGAAGTGGAATGATTGATATGTTTGTTCTGTGAAATTCCTTTGTAGCCTAAACCAATGGCACCAATCTTGATATATTGTGATAATGAAACAATAGTACCAAAGGCATATAATCAAGCATACAATGGAAAGAGTCGATATATTGGATTTCGACATAGAATTATAAGATAAAGAATTAGTGAGGTATAATCACTATAAGTTATGTGAAGTTTTGTCAAAATTCAGTGGATCCGTTTACCAAAGGTCCAAAAAAAGACTTAGTAATAAAAACCTTAAGAGGGTTTGGTTTCAAGCCTCTCAACTAAATCTCTAATAATGGGAGCTCACCTCGATGTTTGTGGTCGACTTGTAAGTCTAGGGTACTCACAATTTCACCACGTGGATGATTGCAAGTACTAATTTATATTTTCCATCTTAAGGTGTATAGTGTTTAATTCCCATAATGTGTAAGGTAAGGTTAAACAAAAGTTCTTAATAGACCCATAACATGTATATGTTGAAGTATTATAATTATGAGATACTTTCAATGAGTGTCACTTATGTGAGTGGAAGTGTGGTCACTTTTAGGGGCTAAAGACTTGACTCTGATAGTATTCATGAATGGATGCAAAACACAATGCCCTAAAACGTGTTGGCAAAATTATATACTAATGGAGCGAGGAAGCTAGTGTGTGTTTAGTGGCCTGACTAGTCAAATGAAGAATCAATGGTTCAATACTTGGTCAACTACTCAATTTAGACTGGAACCAACCACACTTACTAAGTGAAAGTTAAAATCTATAGGATACCTTCATTTATGAAGAAAAGTTTATAACTGATTGATAGAGAAGTATACTCACTTTGGGAATCAAGTAACATCAAGAGCTAAGGGTGCACATGCAAATTTGAAAAAGTGTCTTCAAGTTTCTACTAGTGATCTTCATATTGTAAAAGATAAAATTTGTCAAGCAATTGAAAGTCAATTTCAAGATATCAAAGCTAGACTTTCTAGAGAAAGGATTCATGTGCCCCATGAGTTTCTCATTCCTTGCTTCAAAAATGTTGTTACATGTGTATCTATCCATGCATTGGAGGAGCTTTCCAAACAATACAAATTGGCATACTCTAATTCCTTATTGTTGTTGGTCCTCCTGAATTGGAGCCCACAACTTAAATTAATAATAAAAAAAAAGACTTCTACCCTCTTTGGATGAAGTGAGAAAAAATGCCGACATAAATGAATATGGAGAAAATTTTTAGCCTACTTTGTGGTATCGATCGAAAGGCAATTTGTTTTCTGATTTTGATGAAATTTCAATATGTTGTTCTTGATATTGTGAGCTTCAATCTGTACGATCAGATTGCATTTTCTTTTCTTTAGTCTTTGATACCCTTTATTTAGATTTTATAAATTGTTGTTTGGTCTCTTTGCTGTACTCATTGATATTTTATAATGTATTGCATTTTTGGACTAGGTCTCATGGTTTTACCTCTCTCATTGAATGGGTTTTTCATGTTAAAAATCTTGTGTTTTCTTATAATTTTATTTTGTGCATTCATAACTATATCTATTGTTTGAGATATTTTTATTGGTTGAATATTTACTCCTCACAAGTTCTTTCAAACAAGAAAAATTTTATTTTGTATCGTTGCTTTCGCTATATCAATACTCTTTCCCAACAACTAGTGTCAGCATAGATTCCTTAGTTGTGGATTTAGCTTGATTGAAAGATAAAGCCTAATTATAGTAGAATGATCAATTTGAATGGCTTGAATTATCACAAGTGGAAAGGAAAGATGAAAGACTTACTATTTATGAAAAAAGCTATATTTATCGGTATTTGTTACTCAAAAACTCGAAACTAAATTTGATGAAGAATGGGCTTTTGAGCATAAGATGGTTTGTGGTTTTATTCGACAATGGGTAGATGACAATATTTTGAATCACATTGTTAATGATTCAAACGCCAAAACTTTTTGAGATTAAAAAATTTCCTAGGTACGATTCATTTAAATTTTGTAACATTTTTTTATATATTACAAATTTTATAGTGATATTTCACTAACTATATATTGTTATCTTTTCTTCTTTTTTGCTGGCTTCTATTTGATGTTTGAAGACAATGTATTTTGGACACAACACTTTGATATTAACTTTTTTTTTTAATGAGTACTGTTTTTATTGATGCACAAAGATGTTAAATTTTTAGCTGGTTATTTTGAATGGCATAGATATTTGCTGCTAATGACAAGACAATAATCTTACTATAATCTATCATGATTTTAGGTAACTACAATTGATATCTTCGTGCGTGTTTGCTTTCAGACAAGAATATCATACTATCTTGTGAGAGTTAAATTGTTACATAACATTTTATCAAGACAATTAATTTGTTGTGTCAAATATGTGACAGGAATTCGGGTATGGATTGGTTTGTTGCAATCAATGAAAGCAATTTTTTCTTCAATGGTATATAAATAAACATTGAAAATTCATAGCAGAAGCTGAAAAGGTGATTTTGTCAAATTAGAATACCTAGTATGCTTGAAGTTTTGACATTAGTAAAAGACATTTTCACTTGTTTTAGTTAAAATATATACATAAAGATTGTCAAATGATAAATAAATATGCTCTTTGTAATTTTTTTTTTAAAAAAAATTGTTTCTACGAGTTTGCTATACAAATTTGCTTCAGCATATGAACCGATGAGCTTATTATAGAGAAATACTCTCCTCCTTTTTATTAAGTTACACGATTATAATAAAAATAATTAAATATTATGCAGTGTGATTAGAAAAATATTAATTTATTTAATTAGAATTTATTTTTAATAAAAAATTATTTAAGTGAGAGTAATTTAAGAAATTACTATGTTAAGTTATTAGTGGGAAGTGTGAATGGACACTGGTCTCAATACTCTCTCCTTTGAGTTTAGTTGCCCAAATCAGATATGAGTGGGCCGTTTAATGCCCCTTATAATGCTTTTCACATATATATATATATATATATATATATATATATATATATGATGATGATGATAGAAAGTTAAAGAAGAAGAAAAAGAAATATTAAATGCTTCAATTTCTTTCCTTTGCATAGAATTCAGATCAAAGAGATTTTATGAATTACGTATCATACTATGGCAAAATAATAATAATCGAATAATCAAAGCAAAAAGGTTAATAGATTATCTTCTTCAACCAATTATAATTCTAAGTGAAATTCATTTTATTTATATTTTCATTCAATTTATTCTTTGTATCTTGGCTTTTGCTGCTAGGCCAATGAAAGAGTCAGCCTACGAGCTTTTGTTTCGCAAGGCAATAGGTTGTGTTGCTCGTACAACCCAACATAAGTTTTCGTGAGAATTATCACAAATTCTTGACATGACTTCATCGTATCAACAAAATATTAATTCATAATAAGCAAATTAAAACTATTTTAGTTCAAGTATTTCAATGGGATATAAATTTAATTTCAATTGAAATGTTATGAATATAATTAAAACCATAACTCTCAAGGAAACAGAAGACTACACAAACTAGGGTTCTTCAAGCTACCGTTTTAAGGATAAGCCGTCCTGAGGCCACCTTTCATCCCTAACATGAGAATTGGGTCACTTCAGGATATCTAAAGCAGTAGTATATATTTCACAACATTAAATGGTAAAGATAAATTTTAAATTTCAAAATTTGTCACCCGATCACAGATCAATTGTACATATACCGCATATATATTAGTTCTTCCACTTCTAGCATTACCAGTTTCAATCAAGTCTATGACTAGAAAGTACGAACCAGTTGATTTCATCTTGCACTAAACTCATTTAACAGCCATCTAATTAGAAAATTCCGACAACAAATGTTCTACAAAAAGAAAGGGAAGACCTAATTTAACTGCAAACAGAAAGAGAGGCTCGTGCGGTAAGTGCAGACCGGCTATTGATTTGGCTTTTCTCAGCTCCAATACTTAGCGCTTCTTCTTGCTTGCTTTTGCAGCACTGGATTTTGAGGGGATGGCGATTAGGTAGATGAAAAGAACCACAATCGAGATCACAGAGATTTGAGAGCCATACTTAGCAAGCAACCTCTGCAGAGAGAGAAGGTTCACATTAATTCAAAAGGGAATGAAGGTAGTTGATGAACATTGCATATCATACTATGAGAAAAAGTTGTGAAGAACTTGAAGACATCTAGAAGGGTCAGCAAGGGTCCATTTAAATTGTACCCAACAGGCAATAATCAACCACTACAAATTTATCCAAAGAGCAAAGATATTGCAAAAGAAGGGATGCATATTATCTACTCCTCAAGCGTATCTTAAAATCTCTGCATGCAGGTCAATACTTATACATCAAGATTCTAGATGCATGATTAATTTAACAAACGTAACATGAATGCTCATACCTTAGCCTTCAATATTTAGTCACGGTCAAAGCAGGTTCCACCAAAAACAAAAAGGCTTTAGTAACGTGAGATAAACAAGGGAAAACTTGAATTGCTTGATCATTGGTTATTGCCATTCCAAACAAAAACTTACCCACTCAAACTTCTTCTCAGGAGGTCTCTCCGCAAGGACATCTAAGGGCAAGATTGGAGTTGAATATGCCTCCTAAAAACACACAACAAATTAGAGCATCAAAGCTTGTTCACCTTATTTATTTTTCCCTTAATTTAAAGGGAGAAAAATAGAACTCTGTTATGGATCTCAAACCTGTAGAGAAGACTTTGTGGGAATGCGGAAAGTGATAACCGCTGGGGCACCATAGAACATTCCTTGTCTTTTGGCCTCTAATTCAAATGAATGAGATAGAAGACCACCACTGCAGATCATAAAGTTTGCAATTTAATTAATTCAATCTGGGAAGAAAAAATGATGTAGATTCACAGAAAGGCAATACTCACGCATCAAGTCTCTCCCATGACTGCGAAGTGTTACCACTGACAACATCAAAGGCATCTTGAGGCCAGCTATCATCAGCGAGACTCACGTCATACGCTGTCCTGAAATTTTATTCAAGAAGATTGTTCCTCAAGTAAGATAATATCCACACAACACAAAAATGCATGACAAATCTCACAAAACTTCACATGAACATGGAAAAAAAGGGGAAAACGGACAATGCCCTGCTTTCATATTACCACTGCAGAAGTTTCAGAAATTTTAAGCAATAATATTCAAGCAGTATATGCTCATACGGTAGCATCAAACTCCAATTAAACATCCATGGTCAACGCGGTTAGATCAGGGCTTTAAATGGATTGAGAAAAGAAAACAGAAAATCCATGAAATAGGCAAAATTTTATAGCAGAAAATAATTAAGCATGCGAAAGGGTTACAAAGAAATGAAATTTTTTAATAATTTTTCTTCGATTCTTAAAAGTAATAGATTTGCAGTTTCATCTCAACTCTCTCAGATCCACATAACTACAAAACAAATGACATTCGGATAAAATTTACGTCTTTTCTCACACATGCAAATCAGCCGCTTATCATGCAAAGCGTAAAACGATATGGTAAGCTGCTTAAGAGAATATGGATAGCTCCAATTCATAATGAAAAATCGCAGATCGATTCAAAATTTAGAATTTTCACCTCGATGGAGAAATCAGTGCTAGATCTGGATTAAAGGAAATTATAAAAAAAATTGAAGAAAAAAGGAGAAAGAGAAACGCACGAGAAGCCTTGGTTGTAGATGTCGATGGAGACGGAGACGCGTTCGGCGCCGGATTTAAGTCTGGTGAGTGACGCCTTCTTGTGAGCGACGATGAAGGGAGCGTCGCCAGTGGCGGCGGCTGCCGATATCAAGAAGAGAGCAATCAATGCCTTGATCAGCGGATTTCCAATAAGCGTTGCCATGATTTACCAGAGCTGATGATTTCTCTTTTTTTTTAATTTTTTTTTTTTTAAAGAGAAACCGAAATGGTTGAAGAGTTGAACAAACGGACAAGAGTAGGGTTCATATGATTGAGGTGACCAGGGACCGCAAATCTGGTTAGATAGAGAAACGAAACGACGCCGTTTCTCTTTTTAGTTTTATTAAAAAAATACAAATCCTAATTTGACTGGTTAATTGATGGGCTTGATATTTTTATTCCAAGTGTTATTTATTTATTTATTATTTTTAAGTTTATTATTTTTCTAGAGATTTACATATTTTTCATTGAAGAAAAAAAAACAAATTTTGCTGGTATCAAATATTCAAAAACCCAAATCAACACCATGTTTTACATCAATTAACTAAAACTTAATAATGTCACAATAAAAAAAGAAAATAGAAAATTTATAGTACTATGTATTTTAAAGAATGGAGAATTTGAGTACTAGTAGTAGATTTTTGCAAGCATGGTAGGATAATGTTGACAATGACAAAAATAAATATATGTAGAGTTTTGATAAGGAAATTTAATTAGAATAAAATTGCATCATTATTCATTAATTTTGAGAAAAAATATCAAGGTCCCATATAATCTAAGAATATTGATTGAAGTTGAAACTCTATCATTTAAGCAAATTTAGGTGTTTATATTTTAATATATTATTAGTATATAATACATATACACCATCACTTAATCATAATATGTCACTTTATATATGTGCAAAAGTAAAAATTTAAAAATCTTTTGAAACAAATACTTTTAAAATTATTAGTGTTTATTTAATTTTTAAATTTATTTATTAATAAACTCTTTTGAGTTTCTTATAAAATCCGACTATATATTTAATATAAACTCAAAAATTAAAGCTAATTAATACTTCATTTTGGAACTTTTGGAAAGGAGTACTAGCAAACAAAGCTCTGATCAGTATCCATGAACAACTTTGGGGTTAATATATGCAAAGTTAAAAGATCATCAATAAGTATAATTTTTGGCAAATTAGGAATTGAGAAACATCATCAAGCTTCACAAGCTCGACAAGATAAAAAGCAAAAGGTGAAATTTATACACAGGCTGGTAGCTATTTATCCTTTGGAAAGCAGTGTAGGGGTTGAACCTGGAACATTTTGTGGTACCTTTGAAAACAACTTGTTTCCGCATGCAAATGCAAGATCACCTTTATGCATACAACTAAGATGAGAGGATAAGATTATATATATAAATCAAAAAAGAAATTGAAAATCTTCTTTCTTCAAGCAAATGTCATTTTCCAATTTAGTAGTTCCCTATGTGTAAGTAGAAAAGATTGGTTTTTGGGCATTGGACAAAAATTAGATACTGACATGAGCCATATCCTGAAGGAGTGGCTCATCCCTGCTACTGTTTATATGGTTTTTTTATCAGTAAGAAAATTTTTGGAAAAAGGTTTTTCCATCCGAAGAGAAGAAGAGCATAGCAATAAACTGAACAGATTGATGAATGAATTCATCATGCACGCTTCTATTTTTCTGAAATGAAGTGAATTGCAGCACATTGTTCTTCGACAGGGAGCTAAAAGAAATGATGGTTTCAGTTGTTACCAAGGAAGAAGAGAAGGTCTAGCATGATAGAGAAGAGCCTGTCAGGTTAGCCAAGGATGATTGCCTGGAAACTAGACAGGGGCTTCCAGGGAAGAACTTTTAACTTAAGAGAAACCTGCTGTGAGGTACAGGCAAGTCATCCTTGGCTATCAAACAAGACTCTTTATCTTCATGGAAGACCTCTCTTCCTCATACGCATGCATTCTCCATCGTCATCCCGAGCTTTTCCTTCATTTCTTTCACTTCATATCCAAATGCTTACTCTTTAACAAGGGAAGAAGACAAGTCGTGACATGAAAGAAAAGAGCCTGTCAAGTTAGCCAAGATGACTGCCTGGGAACCCAACAAGGTTTTAGAATTAAGATTTAAAACCTCTTGGAAGGAGCAGGCAGGTCATCCTTGGCTACCAAACAGAACTCTTATCTTCACGTTAGACCTTTCTTCCGCTCTAGTATTTTTCAAGCTCCAATGCGGATGCCAACACAACATTTGTGAAGTCTGTATTTATAGCAAATGAAATTAAAGAATAGAGATCAGATTCGAAATGCCACGCATGATTTTTGATCCCGCGGCCTCTCATCAATTTGCCTCATCTATAGAGTTTTCCCTTTTATGTGCTGTTTCTGGCTGCCTTGCTGCCCATAATGGAATATATTCTCTTCAAATGTAGGGACCTCATGTTTTCAGAGATAGACTCTCCACAAAGATTAAGGAAAGGTCTTGAAGTTTCTGACCAGAAACTGGTCACCTGGCACTTTGGCCAGGCAAGGCAACTTGCAGCTAATCTTAGCCCCTTGAAAAGATGTAAGGCTAGGGTAGTTGTAGCATAATCTAGATATGCATACCAATGCCCCCTCCATGTGCATCTTTTGGGCTTAGGTTTGGCTCAAAAGTCCTTTTTATGCAATTTTTTTCCTAGACTTCAACCTCAACGCTCTCTCTGTTTAGTTTTTATCAGGTGGAGATATTATGAACTCAAACCATGTGAGCTCTTGGCCAATGTCTTCAATCTAAATGGTGTGACTGCTACCTAAACTCCAAAAAAAAGTCATGCAAATCAAAAGCTCATTCAGTTTGCGTCTCTCAATCTTGATCAGAAATCATTTGATTGACAACCAAAATCAGATGACTCTTAGACCATTGGTTTTCAACCTTTCAGGATATTCGTATGAAAAGAAACTGATAACTGGGACATGGCCAAAGTGCATGTATTTAACTTTAAACAGCTTAATAAAGAAAAACAAATCGAGCTTAGCTTTTTCTTTGAGCAACTCTGTTAAGCCAAGCCTGTGACCACTTCTTTTCTAGTGAATTCTCTGTAGTTCTCAATGCTTTAAATTTATAGATGATTTTGACTTGGCTCAAAAGGAAGCAAGCACAAAATCTAGTAAAGGAACATTGGTCAAGACATTTGGGGAATGCTGACGGAAACACCAATGGACAAATCAATACCTTCGTTTCATGGGGCACATGATTTCCATTGACAACACACGTCCAATTTGAGATGCTCCCAGCTTACCAAGAATTGAAAAAAAAGAAGTCAATGCCATTGCCACTAGCAAAGGCTTTTGTTCTAATTGACTGCCTTTGTGTATGCATATGCATTCCACTACGCCCAAAGGCCATGGAAGTATTTATTCGTCCTTCTTTAAGCATCTCTAGCTGTCCATATCAATTATTGCCAGGTAATACCACTGCTCGAAGTTAATTAACCTTAAGCTAACGACCTCCTCTCCTCCCTCATGGCCTTGTTTCTTTCATTCATTACCCTTCCCTTATGACCTGAAACCACACTTTCATCTCAAAATCTAGTCAAATCCTATGATAGAATGTGCTTTTGACATGTACTTGTGTATAGGATTGGATTCTGGAGATGCCAAGCCAATGCCGAACTCACCCCAACTAACTCAGTGACCTTGGAATGTTCTATTTTCCAATGCCATGGTGTGTGAAGGCACAAGCCTCCTTAGAAACCTGAAAACCATGCAACCGAAGCCTTCGACAGTACCAGCTTTGGGTCTCAAGAAGCCTAGGGAGAGGTTGGATCCAAGCCTTCACCTTACTTAACATTACCCGCTTTAGGGCTCAACAAGCCTACATAGAGGTTCTGATCCAAAACTCAATCAGAGTCAAAGCCCATCTGCCATTAAAGAAAGCAAGCTTGGGCGGCGCATGAGCTTTCTGGCCAGCTAAGCAGAAAAAGTGATGATATTTCTCCCAGGTGGACCCCCACTTGTCAACCTATCCTTCCTGTTATTCTGGCAAGTCTGCCATGCTTATCATGTACTCCATATATATCAACTCCATGTAATATTTGTACCTTGAACTGTATACCAATAGTATTTCTTTGGACTCTTTCTCCAGTCATTGAGAGATACGCTGCACTCAGCTCCACGCTCCCTTACTTTCCCTTAAATTATCTCAAACTTCTCATCTTTTCTTTAATTTTTCAATTACAAGATCTGAACTCTTTAAAAGCATGGTATTAGATTTACCAAAAACTTTGTGTTAACTATTGATGATGGAGAAGGTTACCAAATCAAAGCTGAGAAGATCCGTGCTGGTTCTATGTGACTTTTGCAACTCAAAGCCAGCGGTTTTGTACTGCATAGCTGACTCTGCAAAGCTCTGCTTGTTCTGTGACCAACAAGTCCACTCTGCCAATGCTCTATCTCTCAAGCATGCTCGTTCACAGATCTGCGACGGTTGCAAAACCAAACCAGCTTCTTTTCTTTGCTCAAATGATAATCTTATACTCTGCCAAGACTGTGATTGGAATTCACATAGCAGCAACTGTTCTGTTTCAGCTCTGCACGAGCGTTCTCCAGTTGAAAGGTTCTCAGGTTGTCCTTCAGTGACTGAATTAGCTTCTCTTTTGGGATTGGATTTAAAACCAAAAGATTTGATGAATTTGGATCCAGGGTTTTCTTTATACGAGCAAGAACTGATGAATCTGGAAGATTTTATGGTCCCAAATGAGAATTCCTCTGTTTCCTCTGCTTTGCTAAGCTCTGTTAAGCTTAACCATGAGGTGTATAGACAACTGGTTGAGATGGGGAAGAGAGATTTGGTGAGAGTAAGTGGTGATGGAGCTGAATTGGGGCCAGGGACGCCGCCTAGTAGAAGTGCTGAGAAGGGGAATTTAGGGAGTTTTGAGGTGGAAAATGGGGATGATGAAGAACTGCTGCACCAGCAAACCTCGTTTACCTCTTTGCTAATGCTGCAAAACAATGTGGCCTTAAGAAAAACTGATTATGTCGCTGAAGGAGAGCTTATCTGGGACTATAACTCTTCTTATCAGGCTTCCAAGGTATGTATCAAACACAATCTTTTTCACTAATTTAACTTACTCTTTTTAGTAGTCAAGTTGGGGGAGGTGGGGTTTGAACTTTGAACTTGGACATCCTTAAAGAGTAAAGGAGCTTTCTGTACATGATATTTTAATGTAAGTTGTTAGAAGAATAAATCCCGAATATTCTACTACAACATTGCTATTATGCTTGGATTTTCGTTCTTTAGTATTTTTTTAACTTAAGTCATGTCAAGTGTCATGATTCTCTTTCTGTCATTTACTTATTGTTGGTTGTGTGATTGTGTTTGTAGCCCTTCTCTGGTGTATTTCATCTGTTTTTTCTTTAGGTGAATTTTGTAGGTATCTAAGTTATATTTGAGAGGTCATGCTTGATCTTATAGGCTAAACAATCTTATTTAAATACCAATGGTCCTTGTGCTATATATTTTAAAGTCTGCAAAGTGGACTTTTCCAGCCCTGATTGGACCCTTTGTGATCATGGTGCATCAATGCCTCTACGGATGAGATTTCATTGTGCAGCAGCAAAGGGCTTCACATTGCGAATTTATAAATGCTTTTATGATCTTACCACTTTTCATGGCCACTATTAAACCTGTAACCTAATCTTGTATCGCGCTGCATCTTCATGCACAATGTGCTTGTAAACTTTCATTTGCAGCTTCATACCAGAAAGAGAGACTAGACTTGTGGTAAACCATGTTTGATGTGCGTGGTTATAAAGATCATTATTTGTTGTTTCTTGTGAGGTGTTTTGAGTTATTCTTGGGTTGCATTTCTCAGAACTCAATCGAAATTCTTTATGACAAGCTCATGCTTAATCTTCACATGTGCCTTTTCAGATATGGGATTTTCAATCAGGAAGGTTAAGAGACTGTGAAGAATCCCGTCCAGAAGATGCAGGTTGCAAGAATAGCATAAGCAGTCGCGGTTTTGTGATTAAGAACTATGATGAGTTTGCTAAGGAAGGTTCCCTGTCAGAAACTAAAGTCTTTCAAGACATGGACCAGATGAGCCTCTCCATGAAATGTGAGGATACCTTGTCCAGGAGTGTAAGTTCATATTCATTTCCTTGATAAAATTCTTATGGAAGTTTGAAATCCTTTAACTTGTAGCTGGTCTTCCATGCATGCTAGTTGTCTTGAAAGTTTTTGGAGGTACACTTTCAAAGAATAGAAATAAAAGGAAGCTTTTTCTTCCCGCGCTTTCAGGAGGAATGGTTTTGAAGTTTATTCCCCTTGTGGGGTTATATCACAGTAGTAAATAAACTGTTTTCTGACTTAGTTGGAAGTGTTGATAGGATTTTCTTGTATCTCTGACAAAATACTTGAGTGATGTGATTCCTGGAAGAAACCTTCCTCATTTCTTACTTACTACTGCTCTTTCATAAGAAGGAAAGATAATTTCTTACTTCTACCTCTTTGGTTCTTTGTTATTAGAAAGAAAATAGCTGAAAATTCATGGAGAAAAGAAATTATTCGAGATTTGATAGTTTCAACTCGTCAGAACACTGGTTTTTTGTGTTGTATCTTTGGTCAAAATTGTGTTTAGTTTTAATATGAGGCTTGACTGCTGAAATCAATAGACAAAACCAAAAGAACTCTATCAAAGCAAGGAACTTGGTTGAAGAAGGATGAAATTTTCTGATGTTTCCTGCAGTCTTTTCGCTTATTGGCTATTGGTTTTAAGTTGGATGTTCATCCTAAAAATTTAACACTTTTTTATAAATTTTTTATTGATTAAAACTTTGAAAACTGGCGTATCAAGAACCTTGGTTGCGAAAATGCAGAGCCGCTGCAATCAACCATTCTCAAGCTACACAGCAACAACTGAAGAAAGTAACCATGTGCCAGTAGTTGGATCATCATCAGATTCCAAGGTGGTTGAACCCCTAGAACGCGATAGTACTAGATATGTCCAGGTCATGAAACATCCGGTTCTGGCCGGTGGTGAGTCTATGAATGAGGAAAAAGCTAAGGTTGACATGGAACTGCTGGCACAAAACAGAGGCAATGCCATGTTACGGTACCAGGAGAAGAAGAAACATAGGAGGTTTAAGATCTTTTAGTTTTGTTTTTCTGTTTTTCCATGACTAACCCTTTTTTTTCTTTTAAAAAAATCTTCGTTCTTTTTCAATTTGATGTCCTGATACGTGGACAGATATGACAAGCACATACGCTATGAGTCAAGGAAGGCCAGGGCTGATACTAGAAAGAGATTCAAAGGTCGCTTTGTGAAGGCAAGTGAAGCTCCAGATGTTAAGGTGTAAGGGCTGTTTTTTCCTTTTTGGATAACATGTGTTCCTTCTGAAGTCCCTGTCTGTAAATATTTCTTCCCCTAGTTTGTCTACAGGATTATTGTAGCTCCCCTATGTCATAAAGGAGAAAAATCTTTGCCCCAACTTTTGCATTTCGTTAGCTGTAAGTTAAGATATATGTATGCAATTACACAGTTTTTGACTGCATGCTCCTATATTCGATGGATAGTTATTAGCTATAAATGCGCAGGAGTAAGTACTGGTAATAAATGAAACCATACAACTATTAAATTATTTGTATTTTGAATACAAATATAAGAAGAGTCTCTTCATCTATTTTCACTTGGTCTTAGATTGAATGTTCGTCTTAAAAATTCAACATGATATCAAAGCAAATCTTGTGTCTATTGGTTGGTCACTCACAGATCTTCTTCCATGATTTGTACCATATGAGTATCCAAATGGTGATAAAATGAATATTTAAAGATATCTTAATTATATAAATATAACAAGAATTGATTCACGTATTGTTAATTAATTTTAAGTTAGATGTTAGTTGTTAATTGATTTTAGGTTGGATGTGAGTTTTAAAAATTCAAAAAGGGCTACTTGCCTAGGCTTTCTATATTTAGTATTTTGGCAAGCTGAAAGTTTATAATCACTATAAATATAGCTTCTGCAGAACAAATATGCTTTAACAAATATGCACTTAAAGACTTGAAACATTACTTTTAACCATTTTGGTTCAGCAACCAATGAAGAGTCTTTCCATGATTCGAGTCTTTCAAGTGCAATAATGGTGCTGATGGAATTGAGTTACTTGCACATTTCTACAATCTTGTAAAGAGTTGAAGAGCTCATTTAGGAACCAGTGAATCTAATGTGCTAATTCCCAACGGTTGCTCTTGGAAAAACTTTCCGAGCCCTCAAAATCCCAGGTTGGTGCTTCTGGGGAACTTTGTAATTTTGATATGCCTGGTAACAAACCGTATCCAGGATGGTGGCAGAACTATGATGAATCCTGGTGGAGTTGACAGCTGATCCATCGACAGCATCTGAGCTTCTTTTTTTTTTTTTTTTTGTATATATCTAGTTGACTCTGAACCTCATCATAACTTTTTTTTTTTTTGCAGAAGTAAACGCAAATCACACAAATGTACCCCTGCAACATTGGCTTTCACCGTTTCTGGTATTGCTGGGATCTGCAGTTTATCTCGTGGTGGAATCAACACCAGATCAATCCGAGTTTTATGTAAACCCTATCTACGCAATTATAATTCTATATGTCAACCTCACTAATCTTATCTCAAATAATTCTACAAAGGGCTTTGTCAACAGGTAACTTTCACCTGTATCAAAGTTGTTTTCTGATTTAATTGCTCGCTGCCCACATCCCTATGTCATAGGAGAGTGATTTGAATGTAGCCCATTTCGACCACTGCAGAGTAGATTCGAAGAATTAAATAAAAAAGGGTGATTTGGCAAATCAACGGTTGCAATTTCTCAGGAAAAGGCGTAGTTAAGGAAAGGGCAAACCAAACATGTAACACCAGTTGTCATTTGGTCCAGCCATCAAGCTTGGTCCCCACGTGCACAGTTCAAACAGCCATAATTTAAACTCATCGACACCAACTACCAAACTCCTTCAAGAAAAGTCCAGACTTGACCTTCAATGGAAACCCATCACAATCCTTGTATTGCAGGATATTTTCTTATAGAAAGGAGAAATTTTATATTATAATTAAGAAAAAATCAAGTCAACAGAATGTAACAAATTGTAATCGTATTCTAATCTATCAGTATCATAATTTCATTGATTTAGTTTATAAACTGTACAATTACGGTCACTATCTTAAGATGTATATGGTAACGTATTATAAAACTATCTCAAATTTAATTACAGTTAATGCTGCCTTGTGCAAATGATTAGATTGAAGAGTTTCTCCCTGTAATTGTCTCATGTTACACTTCAAAATGAAGGGTACTACAGGTGTACGATTGAGATTGGATAGTGGTAATGTGATTTTGGATTTTTTTTTTTTTAATCTGTTTGGAATAGCCAGTTGCGTCAAAGAAATGAATAAATACTTTTTATATGGGAAGTTTCAATCTGCTGCTTTAACAATGCTAATGAAGACTTCTACGTCTCAGCCATGTGAGATATGCCTCGGTCCATGAGCTTTCTATTCCCAGATTCTTTTCCCTCTTTTTCTCTCTCTTGATATGGAGTTCCATTGCATTGCATCCCCGAAGCTTCATTTCTCTTCCGGTCTCTCTCTGTATACAGTGAGTTACTTCAAGATCTCTGCTATACATAATACACCAGTGTTTTCTTTTTATTTCTGTGATTGATTTCTCTTCCCTTTCTGACATAACTGTGGATGTTGTTTTTGTACATTTGCTTTGAAACGAAACTGAAAACATCTGATATATATACATGTTTTAACATATATGTCTGCTCAAGCTTCTAGTTTCTGTTCTTTGTTCAGGTCCATATGTTCCTGAATTACCATGGCTTCACTGCTAGAACACTCATGGAGCTGAAGTATAGATACTTTCAATGGTTTTTGTAGGATGTTATTTTTGAAAAGAATCCCCAGGGAAAAAGATGGGGTGCACTTATTCTGTGTACGGACTTGGGAGGAAAAAGAAGCTGAGTATCCCGGAAGTGGTGGTATATGTTCCTTCTATGAGAATTCCAGCACAATGTGATCTCCAAAGAGTGCTCAAGGGTCTAATTCCTCGTGATCTTATCGACAGATTATCTTGTCTAAGGAATCGGATTGCGTTAATTGCAGAGGATACTGGTCTGGCCTTATGACCCTGTTGTTTTTTCATGATTTTTTTTTTTCCTTTTCATCTTTCACTCCCAATGGCACTGAGAAAATGTTGGAAAATTTTAAAGCTAAGTGGAATTTTGGATGTTGCAGGTGGATCTGCTATTACTGAATTGCGGCAGGCACTGGAGGAGTACTTGTCAATTCTAATTGGACTTACTAAGAAAGGTTTCAGGAATCTGCTGCTCTCATCCTCTCCCCTTTGTACCACATGTTTGTATGATGGAAATAACACGTATGTATTGCAGAACATGGTCTTGAGGACTTGGTGGAATTCAAGTGGAAAAATTTAGAAGACGGACGACAAGTAAGAGCATCAGGAATCTAATATTTGTTTCTTTCCATATCTTTGGTGAACTGAAATTGAGTCTGAAATATGCAGGAGACTTGTGTAGCAAATGCCTGGTTTGAATTGTTATCTGTTGTTCACATGATGGCTACGCTCACATTATCTGAGGCTGATACGCTTATGACCCCCAAGGATTATTCTGGTTCTGGCTTTAGGGTGGTATCTACAGGTTTGTTTTGCTTACTGATATGGCGTTTCCATGAAGCCAATTTGGCAATTTCAAACTATGGCTACTTTCACTCTAGTCTAATCACCAAAAAATCATCTGTCACAATCACCACCAGATTGCAAGAGGGATGCTGTCGATTTATTGCTTAAGGCAGCAGGGTACTTAGATTTTGGTATCCGGAATGTACTTAGTCGCATACCAGCAGAAATCAAGTACGTACAGAAATTTGCACATCTTCAAAATACCCTTTACATAATTCGAGTACAAGCTTCTGATTGAATGTCATCGATATTCCCAGGACAAGTTTGTCCAAAGATTTGCAGGATGGTGTGCTAGAGGCTATTTCTATCCAAGCATTGGGCCAGGTATTCATTTACTGACAGACCCATTGGTGCTTTAAATACAGATAGATGAAATCTATCAAGCCAGACCATCATGCATTGATTTCTTGACATTAATAAAATGGATTTGGATTCAGGGAACTGAAATACAGCTTGGTTTAGCAGTTGAAAGTCAAAAGGCCACGTTATCAGTGAAGAGGAGGTTGGCCTGTGAACAGCTCATTTATTACAGTCAGGTTTTTTTTTTTTTTTCCATTTGAGAACCTTTGAGATCGTCATACTTCTATGAATATTGCTTGTATGAATAGGGATTTCAGCTTTTCATAGACAGAATTCACCAGTTAAGCTGATGGAATTAACAGATTATCATACTTTGAACTGGATTGCCTGTTCTTTTTCGTTTCAGGCTTATCAATGCTTGTCTGGATGTGACTTAAGTCATGGATATGGAAAGAAGCACACGTGGTTCATCAAATGGAAATTCCTTGAATCAAAGGTATTGAGCACAGTCGATTGCAAACTCGAGAATTCTGAAACATTCTCATCCCAATGTTCACTCAATTTTGTATATGAATCTAAATTTTTATGCAATGGTATCTTCAGGCTGCTGCTTACTACTACCATGGTCTGGTCCTGGACAAGAGTAATGAACCAACCTACCATATTAGTGCTGTATGCTGTTTTCTAGCTGCACAAGAACTACTTGTAGAGAGCAAGAAAACCTGCATAAGCTTTTGCCTTTCAGCTCCGGTAACCAGGTTGGTTTCGATCTTAGGAAAGGAAAATCGTCAACTGTTATGGTATTGTCTCTAGTCAATCTTTTCAAAATCTAATTCTTTTTCCTTTTTGGTGGAGAAGGGCTCCTCCACTTTGGGGAGTTATGAAGCATTTACACCAGAAAATACCTGAAGTCGCATCAAGGAAATCTCAGATGTATGGCTACCTCTTAGAACAAGAGAAGTATGCTGTTTCTGACTAGTTCATCTCTGCAACTTTGAGTTCAATTTATTTCCTCAACTAATGATCAGAGATTTATTTTGTAATTGGTGGTGAAGCAGGGCCCTCCAATCATTACCTGACCTACCAGATTTCCAACTATCACTGAGACCTGATGACTATGAATTACCTGGAATTGATCCAGCGTGGGATTGTGAAAAGTGGGAAAACCAGAGGCAGTCCCTAAAAGAGTATCTCAAAGACTGCGAGGATGAGATCAAAACAGAATGAAAAGAATTTTGCAGCCTTTCTCATCATATCTTCCTGCAAAACTAGTTAACATTCTTATACAAATCTTATCTAATATGGTAAGACAGATAGTCGCAAGCAATGATTGTTAAAGTTTTGCTTTCCTGTTGATCATTAGCATTGGTTTCACGATCCCATTGATGTCAAGACTTGATGGTGAACTCTGTAAACCAGGTGGTTAAGATCAAAAAGAATTAGCATGTTTCTCTGCTTTAAAATTTGTTTCCAAACAAACAATTGAATACTACTCAGGCACTTTTACGAGGAACTTGGATAATGATGGCTCTCAGAAATAGAAATCATTGACCTAAATAGTTTAGATAAGCAGGCTTTTGATCTCTTCCAAACAGTTTACAGCTGTAGTAATAGAAAAGAACAGCTTAAGGTTCTGCCAGAGGAGGTCTTGAAGCCAAGAGTGAGAACAAAAGTTCCAAATTACCTAGGATAACTAGCAGCCTAGAGCAGTTCAATTTAGGCTTTAAAGCAATTTCAGAAGCTTCCCTGCTGCAGTCCATAGCTAAAATTGTCTCAACATGCAAGTTTCAGTAATTCTAATCTGAGTAAATAAAACATGTAAAGTACCCGAGTCAATTACAAAATATATTATATTTCCTACCAGCACTGTAATTTCTACAGAAACAGCATCTAACCCCTAAAAGAGATAGTAAATTTCAAGACCAAGTTGAAGAAGCTGCTTTGTTTGATAATTATTATCTGTCTTTGTCTCTGATCTTCAAGGGCTCACTTGCCTTTCAGTTTCTTGGTACTCATTCATTGGCTTGATACATGACTTTTTTGCTTGACATAACAGCAAGAGCAAAGTAAGAAAAGAAAGCCAAGTAGGAGAACACCATGGCTATCATCATATGATTGCAAAACTTCCCCACACGATCACAAACAGCCATCCAACCCATTTTTTCTTCTCCATATCTACTGATATAACCCACTGCCGTGGCCGCTGCGCATCCAGATATGGCCAACACCATAATCACCTGCAATACACCAAAATTTGTTAAGAATGATAATAGTACTAGTAAAATTCAACGGACCATTTCCATTTACAATTTTCCATCAAACCATCCATTCTTTTCTTGGTTCAGACATGATCATAAACTCAAAATTGGGGAGTTTTCCTGAATTATTTCTCACATAGGTGAGAATTAGTCGTGGTTTCTGAAGTCTTGAAGAGGAAACATTCTTTTTTTGTCCATTTCAATAAGAAAACAACAATTTGCTTACCATGTCATGCATAAACAGATAGAAACAGCTCTTGAGATATGATCCTGAACGTCTCAAACGGCAAACCAAGATCAATGAAATTGCAGAGAAGGCGCAAACTATAGCGTCTGTCACAAGTAAAAACCTGTAACAAAACCACAAGAAAATGGGTTTCTCTAATTTATTAGCCATCCAAACAAACAAATGAAAAAAAAAGAAAGAAAAGAAATAGTATCAAAACAGTGTCAACTGTTAAAATCAGTGTTTACCTCATAGCAGATGAGTAGCTGTAGTGAGCTCTAATAGAGAAACCAAGTAGAATGATGGATTGGGAGCTTGTGGCCATAACACAGATTGCAGCCACTGTGAAAGCAAAAGCAAAAACCCTGAGCATGATTTGAGCCATAAAGAAACTTGTTTTTGAGGTGTTTGACCCTGGAAAGCCCAAAGATTTGGCTTGGAGCATGAATGAAGCTTTATCTCTGGCAACCTCTTGTGCCATTTAGAGACCCTTCCTTTGCCACGAATGTGCAGAAAACAACTCGACAGAAGAAGAAAAACAAAAGGGCAGAACAAAAAAGGACAGGCAGGAGGCAGAGAAAGAGGAGATACGCTACTTAATAAACTGAGAAGAAGAGTTTGAAGGAAGATAATGATTTTTGGCAGATGCCAAAACAGATACAACCTAGTTGGATTGAAAGTTTTGAGCTGGCTTTGTCCAGATGCAAGCCAATCTAACAAATACTCATTGCAACTTGTGAGTTATGAAGCTAAAGAGATACAAAGGAGTCTTCGCCTTTTTAAGTCAAGGGAACCAAACCAAAGACTTGGATTTAAATACTAGTAGGAGACCAGTAACTGTAGCCCCATTCTACCGACGGATTGCCCTGTAGGAGTAATATCAAGTGTTCAATTCTTCTGTTGTTCCAATAGGATACTTGGCTTGTAGAGGGAAATTTTGTTTTTGGGGGGGATGATTTCTTGTACACAAAAGTTATTAATGAAAGGGACTTGGACCAACAACCTGCAGAAATGCAATAAACTTGGGGAGTTGTTTGCAGAAGGGAAAGAAAAAATTATTATTACATCTGACAACAAAGGCATTTGAGCTGGAAATTCAGAAAGTGATTTGTCAATCCTGGAACTGGTTGCTGCTTGTTTACCTCAAGGAAAGTTGGAAACAATCTTAATTGCTGGCTTTTGCCACCGAAATTTAATTTTAATAAATACCCCATCAGTTAATTTGTTCTTTTGTTTTTTTTATTCACAGCAGATGTCATGTCTCACTCTTGATTATGAAAGCTTACCTGACAAGCAGCACCAGAGAAGGTAGAAAAACCAATTGGTGGTAGAATTTTTGGCAGCAAGAAAATCAACTTGTTACCATATGGTTGTTCATGTGTAAGTAGAATAATTCATTTCTCAAAAGGCTTGGTTCTAAACCTCAAAGGCAATGGCATCAGCTCCATACCCACAAGCATCATGTGGACATATAGTGCCAGGTTTTCAAGACTGATTAAAAGTTGCCCAAGAAAAACAAAACAATGGCACCTACCACTCTCTCCTGTCAATTGCCAATGCCTTTGACGTTGGTTGGAAAAATGAATGCAAAGCCATGAAACGCCTTCTTGTTAACTCGAGGGACACGAATTAAGACAAATCCTATTTATGATATTTTACATCTGTCTATTTAATCAATCAAACATTTATTAACATATTTAAAATTTGGAAATTTTATTCACGTTTATTTCGTAAATCAAATATATAACTAAACACATCCAAAACATTCTTCAATTGAAAGAGTAATGAAAACAGAACATGGTCCCCTCCAATGCATTTATGGCTAAGCTAGGGTGACAGTTTGCATTATACATTGGCATTTCAACTTCCTCCTCTACAATAAATAGTAAATACTATACACTGGTAGTATATTTCAACTCTATCTTCAAACTTGTACAAACGAGATCTAGGACTTCAATTAGTTTCCACCACCTTTTGAGGTTTGTACCCAACACCCTTTAATTCCATCAAAGCGTGGAACAACATAAAAATGAAAAGCAAAAGATAAGGCAGTAACCCATCATTCATTATGCCTTCAAAAGAAGATTGAGTATACAATTAAGCCTTAACCAAAAGGATTCTGAAAATCATAAAATAAATAACCAATCTCAAATTAGTTTACAACAACAAAATCTGACACCTTGACATTAACCTTTCTAAGGGCACTCTCTTCATTTTGTTACCTTAAAACAAATCAATATTAAATTATGATCCGTACGTTGTACACGAGTCATTTTTTATTAATTATTTTCTTTCTCTTTCTACCTCTCTTTTTCTTTTTCTTTTTTTCCTATGCCTTCCACGTAGTTAGAGGAGGAAGCTCCAAAGGGATTTTTTTATAAATATGTTATAGATATTCTCTCACGGGGTATGTTATCTTTACTTTTTAGAGTCTTAAAGCTCTTCATTGTTTTTTTTTCCTCCCTAACTTTGAAATAGAGTAATTAATTTGTTTGGCAGAGAATTATATTATAGCTATCGCGTTATGACTTGTAAATCAGGAGATTAGTTGAGACGAGTATTAATCAGTTCGAATTAAAATAATCGATTGAATTTAATTAATTCGAGTTGATTTTTTGAGTTTTAATATTAATTGATATCAGGGATAGTTTATTCAACTAGTTCAATCGGTTTTGGTATGAAATTTACAATCGAACCAATTGAAAAATTGATAATTAATAATATATTTTTTAAATATATATTTAAATAATATAAAACTTTTGGGCCTGTTCTTTAGTCCAAAATAATTGGGCCTCCACGTTCCTTTGTGAGCCTTTGCTTTGTAATTGGGCCAACAATCAGTGAAAATATTTGAGAAAAAAACTATATCATGAAAATAATTTGTCCTAGCTTCACATTGAAGTAGAAAAATTAGAAAAAAAGGGTAAAAAAAATAAAAAATTATTATATTTGGATATATTTCTTTTTGAAATAAATAAAAATAAAGTGAATAACCACTTTTAAATACTATTTTCTTGTGTACTTCAATTTATCATTCCTCTTTTCTTTTCTCCTTTTTTTTTCTATAATACATTTTTCTTTAAATAATCATAAACTAATTTCTTATAGATTCATGAACATTCATAACAGAAATTGTTAAAAAAGAAATTTAGATAAATCAGTAATTTATTCATTATTATCAATTTTTTTTATATAAAAATAATATTAACGCATTTGAGAGATACTCTTTGATTAAAATAATAAAAGAAAATGAAATTTATATTGTCGTAAACTAAGAAGTTCCGTACAAAGAAACAACTTTTCACTTTCTTCAAAATTATTTTCAAATATTTTTCTCAGACAGTTAAATAATATGGGAGGAACAAATATTAATTATACATAATCAAGCCGGCATATTCCATGCAATAGGAACAAATTGCTCCACAACACTATTCTTTTTTTTTTTTCAGTAAGAAAAAATCATTGCAAAGTAAGTTTAAAACATGTATACCACTTTTGTAAATATACTGATATAAGTACGGTCAATGTCTTTAGGTTTATTATATTAAAAAAAACCCTCAAACACTTTTAAAAAATTCTTAAATTATGTCAATTTATTATTCCCAAATAAACTTTTTTTTTCCTTAATTTGTATCTACACAAACTCTTAATCTTAAAAAAAAGTTAATAATGATCAACATCAACACTAATCAATACTTTTTATCCACATGACATATAATATAATTTGATAACATAATTATATGATAATTTTTATTTACATGATATATAACATTAATTGTTATATCAATTGTCATGTAATCATATTATTTAACTATATTATATGTTACATGAATAAAAATTATTGTAAGATTAGGTTATATATCATATGGATAAAGCTGCTAACTTAAACTGATCGGAAAGCACTTACTGTACATAACGCTGAACAGAGGAAGAGAAACAGAGCTCTTTCTAAGCAAAAGGGCGCTTTAATGGCGACACCTTCTCTGTGCTTCAATGGCATATCTTCGGTTTCTCGATGACGACGCATTGCCTCATGCTGCTTGAGAATACCCAAACGTGGTCAGAGTTTAGCTGTGTCGACGGAGAGGATAGAGAAGGCAGCGAGGCTTGGAGAGAATATTGGAAGAATTGGAAAGAAGAAGGAATTAACGATGAAGGAAGGAATTGAAGTGAAACCAAATACTTACACAAATCCGCAAGAGTTACCGGAGGAGGAGGAAGGTAAAAAGAGGTTAAAGGATTACTTTGAAGAGTGCAAAGATTTGATCAAATCAGACGGCGGTCCGCCTCGCTGGTTCTCTCCTTTGGAATGCACTTCTACTTCTCCGGGTTGCCCTCTCCTACTCTTCTTGCCTGGTTCGTTTTCATTTTTCCTAGCTCTATTCTTTGTTCTCTACACTAAATATTCAAATGACACTATTTTAATTGAATTTTTTTAAAAAAAAAATTATTAAAAAATTGTTTTTTTAACTTTTTGAGATATAAACTTTCTAATTAAATTTTTATAATTAAGATCTTTTAATATTTATTTTTTAATTAAAAATATAACCGATTCATTTAATATTTCTTCATCTATTGTTGATCTTAAATAAGATTTTATTAATTATAGTTTTAAAAAACTTATTTCTGCTGAACAATTTTTATTGAAATTGTTAATATTATTCTAAAAGTAAATGAGGAAAGAAGAATTTGAATTTAAATATTATAATTTGAAAATAAAATTGATTTTATATATAAGAAAAAAATTTATTAGAGATTATTAAATACATATTATCATTAATTGATTAAAAATAAAAAAAATAGTTAAGAAAATAAAAGCTGTTGGAGATCATTAAATACTACAGAAATAATGGAAAATCAATAGTATCATAGGAATTGGAAAGTGATAAAAATTAAAATTTATTAAGCACAAAATTAAGAAAGTAAGAGAATATGTTATTTTACATGTGAAAAAAGCTAAACAAGAAAAAATAGATATTTATTAAGTATAAGAGAATAGGTAGATATTTTATTAATTATCTTAATATTTGTATATTTTTAATATAATTAATTATATTATTTTTATAAAATTAGAAAGCTTATAAAAATTTAGAGACCGGATAAAAATTTGGAGCTAAAGCCACCGCTTTGGTGGCTTTACTCAACACTTTTAGAGTAGCAATTGATAAAAGAAATTTCATATCTATTAAGATATTTAAACATATAAATATAACGAGAGTTCTATAAATGATTTTAAATTGAATGTGTAGCTTAAAAATTTAACATGATAACAAAAGAGACATTACTTCTCTTATTATTGTCTCTGATAAGTCTATTATCTGTACATATGAAAAAATATTATATATTAAAATAGTGATAACATAAATTTTATTTTTATTAAATTTGAGTATTTTGGGCATATAAATATAATAAAGTCGATCTTAATTTAACACTGTATATTTATAATATATTCAAGTTGAACATCGACTAACTTTATATGTACCATGAGTTTTAATTGCAGGAATTGATGGAAGTGGACTTGGACTTATAATGCATCATCATAAGCTTGGAAAGCAAGCAAAACTAGTCAGGATCCTATCAATTAGCCATATATATAATTAAGTTCCAAATATTTTCCAAGTCATCTGTCACCTCTTAAAAGTTTGAAGCTATGGAAAATTTTCACCTTGCTGTCAGTAATCTACTTTATATGACCTTTGAATGAAGGATCTTCGAAATCTGGTGCTTGCATATTCCAGTGAATGATAGAATACCAATTACAGATAATCTGCTTGCTCATTTGATGCCTAGCTGATAAGTCTTTGCTGTTTTGAGATAGTTTCTGTGTGACTTTGAGTTCATGGGTTTAGAGCTAGTGAAGATGATTGAAAGAACGGTCAGGTCAGAGAGCTGCAGGTCACCAAATACGCCAATATGTATCATTGGAGAATCTCTTGGGGCATGCCTTGGGTCAGCTGTTGCAGCCAGGAATCCTAAGATTGATCTTGTGCTTATTTTGGCTAACCCAGGTCAGAAGTTACATCGATAGCTTGTTAATTTACATATGAATAGTACTAAATTTAAGTATGAAAATGGGTTATAAAATTTTGAGGTGAAATATGACTATAATTCCTTTTTGAAAAAGGATAAAGATTGGAAGAGGTTATCAGCTTTCTGAACGCCTGCCTGATGAATGTTGAGTCAAACTGCTGTGGCTAGGGGAACAGCTGGTTTAAAAATGCTTAGGGTATATTGCTTGAGCACCCAGCAAACCAGTTTTTGTTGCAGGTGAATTCATTTTGTTGCTTTGCTTACTTCATATAGTATCTAACTGAATTTCTTTTCTTTTTCTTGTTTTCCCCTACAGCTACATCTTTCAGCAACTCACAACTTCAACATCTAATGCCTTTACTGGAAATCATTCCTGATCAGTTCCCTCTTAATCTCCCTTACATGCTGAGCATAACGAAAGGTTTGCTGACCTAGCTGTTCTTCAACTTTCTTGAGTTGCAAAGAATCTGTTTCCATTAGACATAGGAGAACATGATATCATTATCACTTCTAAAAATTATGATGAAGTTACCTAGGAGATAGTCACTGAAAATTTAGTCAAATTGATAATTACAATTTTGCTACATACGTTTAGGTGATCCTTTGAAGATGCTGATGTATAATGTGTTGAAAAGAGGTCAACTGCCACAAACTATTGGAGGGCTATCACAAGATCTATTTACCATGTCATCCTACCTCCATGTAAGATCCTTCCCAAGAAGAGTAGTGTCAAAATTTATTGTGGCACCTTGCACCTACATTCAGTCACTGCCATCTTAATCTGATATGCTGTGCTTTCAGTGTTACATTTGATATGCTATGTTATTAATTGTATCTTGCCATCTTATTGGATTGCCACATGTAACAATTGATCATGCGTTCATGTTAATTTTCAATCATGTGCTTCAAATTTCTCAAAAAGGAAAAAAATGAAAATTGATGATTCAAATGACAGGTTCTGACTGATATCTTACCAAAAGAAACACTCCAATGGAAGCTAAAGATGCTGAAAACTGCTTCTGCATCCACAAATTCATGCCTTCATGCTGTTAAAGCTCAAACACTGATACTTTGCAGGTCATTAGTCATTGGCATGCTCCATTTAGTTTCAACAGCTTCAATTACTTTTCATTTTTCTGCTTAGCAAAGTGGGACCTTAGGAATTGCTGAAATGAACTTGAAAAATGCAGAAATGCAATATCATGTTGTTTGTCTGTCACATCTGCTGCTTACTTCAATGGTCGATTAAACTCTCTATGCTTATCCTTATAGTGGAAAAGCTCAATTGTTGCCTAGTCAAGAGGAAGGGTAAAAGACTTCAGAATGCTCTGCCGAAATGTGAGATTCGTGTGTTTGATGAAAGCGGTCATCTTCTCTTCCTGGTAGGCCTCTTGCTGTATAGGCATCAAGTAGTCATCTAGACTGCAAGTTTCATTCTGCTACTTGTAAGGAAAAAGAACAGAAAAGAAAGTAAGAAAAGGAAATATAACAAAATGAAGTTCCTATTTTGATAACCGAGTAGTAGTGTTCCTTAATTGGCAGGAAGATGGTGTGGATTTGGTAATGACCATCAAGGGTGCGAGCTTCTATAGTCGTGGAAAACACCTTGACTGCGGCTCAGATTACACACCACCAACACCTTCTGAATTAAAAAAAAAATATGAATCACATAAGTAAGCGTATCACTCACATAAAGAGCCGTGATCCTACGATCCATCTGTTGTTTACGGATTACTGAGGGATTAACCTCTCCCTTCCCTTCTTCCCCAAAGAGAAAACTCATGGAATTAGGCCAGAATTTATCACTTAGCTGTAAGCTGACACTTGCTCCTTCTAGGAATGTTGGTCAGTCATTAAGTTGTATGAAACCAGTTAATTTTGAATTTCATCTTCTCAAACTTATGCTTCTCCCAGATGGATCCTTACAGCTACTAGCCCTGTGATGCTCTCAACATTGGAGAACGGAAAGGTGGTGAGAGGTCTTGCTGGAATTCCTTCTGAAGGACCAGTCCTGTTTGTTGGTTATCACATGCTAATGGCCATCGAAGTTGTTCCATTTGTAGCTCAACTTATGATTGAGGGAGACATTCTTTTGCGAGCACTGGCACATCCAGCAGGTTCCCTGATCCATCAATGTTTATTAAAGTTAAAGACAGCAGGTTCGCTGATCCATCAATGTTTGACGTAATTAGAATAATGGGCGCAGTTCCTGTCTCAGCACCTAACTTTTACAGACTTACGTCTTCAAAGTCTCTTGTCCTGTTGTACCCTGGTGGCTTGCGTGAGGCTCTTCATAGGAAGGTAAAGATCTTGTTATGGTTATACTTGGACCTTGATCTGCACTTCAGAAAGCAATTCAATGTTCATTTTATTCAGACTTCTGATAACAAAATTAACAATAATAATAATAATTAATAGCTGAAAAGGCAAAAATTAGCACAAAAATTTATTTTTCAAGCGCCATTGGTGAATTAAAAGCATTCAAAGGAGGTGGTAATGAAGGGGCAGATTGATTATTCTCTACGCCAATACGATGGAAAAATTTTCAAAGGGGTAAATTTTACCATATGATGTTAGACATCCCTCTTCACCACAAGCTTGCACCATGGTGTTCTTTAGGCTAAAACTCACCTGTTAAAAATGTTCCAGGGCGAAGAATACAAATTGTTCTGACCAGAAGAATCTGAATTTGTCAGAATGGCAGCTAGATTTGGAGCAAAAATCGTGCCTTGTGGTGCTGTTGGAGAGGAAGATGTTGCTGTGGTAATCATGAAATCTTCATATATATTTATATTAAATTTTGAAGAAGGGTTTCTGATATCTTTGGCAAATGCGCACAGCAACAAGGATCAGGTTCTGTCTGGCCTGTTTGAGTTTAATTATTAACATCTTATTCTTTTCAGGTAGTTCTTGATTGTAATGATCTAGTAAAGATTCCATGGCAAAGGACCCAAATAGAAGAAATGACAGAGCTATCAATGAAATTGAGGCATGTTTAATTTTACTAGATATCATGCAAATTCTCCATCTTGAAAGATGTACCTTGACTATATCTTTGCTTACCGAACATGGCAGAGCCATTCCCACTAATTAAATGCCTTGGAATGTGTCCCCATACCAAACTCCTCCTTTGAGTTTTCTTTCTATAATATTTTAATGACAGGCCTGATGCAACTGGAGAGGTGGCAAACCAACAAGTGTATACGCCATGGATGGTCCCAAAATTTCCAGGCAAGTTCTACTTTTACTTCGGGAAGCCAATAGAAACTGAAGGTCGGTAGGTATACATGTCATTACTGATAGATTCCTAAGATGGTAGCTTTTATTCGTCAAAAAACTGAAAACAAATATCGCAGCAGAAGTCAGATCAATTTCAATAAAAAAATTTCTGTTGAAGGGATGAAGCTGGAAGTAAGGGACAAGGAGAAATCTCAAGAACTGCATTTACATGTCAAGTCTGAGGTTGAGAAATGCCTTGCTTTCTCGCAAGACAAAAGAAAAGCAGACTCTTTCAGGAATTTATTGCCTAGGTTGTTGTACCAGGCCAGCCTTGGCTCCATAGCCTCCCCTTCTCAAATTCCTACCTTTGAGCTTTAAATTTTTTTTTCTGCATTGAAAGCTTCTTCTATTAGTATTTCATGCTTGTATTGTATTTTTTTTTTTCTTTGTCCTGAACTCTAAGACTTGTGACATATATTGTAATCTGTACACATTTTCATCAATGTAATACAGAAAATTCTAGAGGCTTGTTGTTTTCCTTTCTCGAAAAATATAAAAATTAAACCTTTTCAATCTTTTTTCTTTTACAAGATGTTTTAAAATGAAACTTTTTTTTTTCATATTTAGACCGTTAATACTTATATTTTTATATTAAAAATATTAAATATTTATACTATAACTTTTTTAAAAAATTAATATAAAATATGTTAAAAGCAAAATTTTCATCTGAAAAAAGCATTTAGAGTGATAATAATTTCGTTTTAAATGACTAATAATAATAATAATAATAATAAAAGGTATTTTTAAAAATAACCCTTAATGATAAAATATTTTCAAAAATAGCCCTTTTTATAATTTTAACTATTTTTAACTCAGTTGAACAAAATTATTTTTAATAAAATTACACATCATGATGTGACACGTCATATACAAAAATATGTTACATGTTCTGGTTAAGTTGTTACATACTATATACAAAAACATGTGATATGCTATGATTAAGTTGTTACACGCCATGTTGAAAAAAAGTAATATTGTTACACGCTATGTACAAAAACATGTTACATGTCATGGTTAGGTTGTTACACGCCATATTAAAAAAAATAATGTTGTTACACACCATGTATAAAAAATATGTTATAGTTAGGTTGTTACACGCCATATACAAAAATATGTTACATATCATGGTTAGGTTGTTATATGTCATGTTTAAAAAAAATATTATTGTTACACGTCATAAGCAAAAACATGTTACACGTCATGGTTAAAAAAAGTTATTACACTATATTAAAAAAAATATTATTATTACACGTTATGTTGAGAAAATATTATTGATACACACCATATTTAAAAATATTTTGCTACACTTTAATACCTAAAATGTCATTATTATCTACAAATCAAAACTTCAAACCCTCTTAACTCTCTTCATTTTTTTTTTGGCAATTTGACCCCAATTAAAGTGTTTTTAACATATTTTCATAAATCGAAATACAAATTTTCTGATTTAAAACACCTATTTGAACAAAAAAAAAAAATTCTTTGAAAACTTAGGTTTATAATTTTCAAAGTCTTGAGTTTATTTGTGTCTAGATCCTGAATTGATCCAATTAAAACCTATTTCAAACATCAATCATCTACCATTTTAGTTTTATCTAAAATACTTAAAAATTAAATTCTTCAAATAGCCATCTAGCCAAGCACATCAAAACCATCGATTGATGTCTTGAAAGCATAAGAAAGAGAAATCTAAAAACATAAGAAAGAAATCGAAAACATACCAGATGAATGTCGAAGAAAGAAATAGATAAAATTAAAGAAAGGGATGGTGAGAGAGAGAAATCGGAAGCACAAATAAGAAAAATTATAATGATTGGTTTAATTTATTTGAAATAGTTTCAAAAGTATTTTTGTTAAGTCAGGATTAAATATAATTAAAAATAATTAAATTTATTTTGATAGTTATTTTTAAAATATCTTTATTAAGAGAAGTTATTTTTCATAATTTTCTCTAATTTATATAATAATATGTACATACATGCACGTAAGCATAATTCAACAACTTTTCCTTCTCTTTCATGTAAAATTTTTTATAATAAATTTTAAGAGCATGTTGCTCTTGTAATTAAAATAAGCACAATAATTAAAATATTTTATTCTTACAAGCTATTCATTATTAAACAACAATAAGAAAGATCAAAAGTAAATGAAACTACAATTTCAGCTTATTACAAAGAAACAAACTTTCTCAATGACTTTAAAATATTTTTTTATAAGCAATGCCTGGTCTGCTTATGTTAATAAATTTATGCCGGCTAATGCATTAGTTTGTTCTTTGTTCTTGTTTAACATCTTAATTAATTAACCCCTTAATTATCTGTTAATTGTGACCCAATAACTACTAAAGAGTACTCTTTCCACATCTAAATATTTATCTTTTTTCAATTTTCATAGAAATTAAGACGAAAATTTCAATTCTGATTTTTATAATAAATTTTTTAAAAAATAATAATATAAACATTTATTTTTTAATATAAAAAATAAAAATTTCATAAAAAATAAATTTATAATATAAAAAATAAAAATGTTAAGATTGTATTTAGTATATTATTAGAAATGTAATTGTTGAGAATTTGATTACTAGGTATATAACTTTGCGGTGTTTAGTATAATAAAAAAAAATGATTGGCAGAGAATGTGTTTGTTGAGAGAATTAGTGTTTGGTTTGTAAATATTTTACCAGAAATATAATATAAATTGACAAAATTACTTTTAAGTATACAAAACATATAAGTTGAATAAATTTATAATTTTTAATATATTTATTTATAATATAAATTAATAAAATTACCTTTAAATATAAAATATATATTTCCCTCACATCTTACGGAACGCCCCCTAAGTGTGGAAATGAAAAATAAAATTATTTTCGGATATCTCTAAAAAAGAAAGATAAATAATTTATTTTAATAAAAATTTTGTATAACTTTAGCGTCATGCATGACAGAACAAAACAGTGATTTAAAACCCATCGAAAAACCACCATTATATTAACAAACAGAGCAGGCGAGACAGAGAGAGAATTGGTTCCGTTTTCATGGCGGCCATTGGAGCTCTGGCATACCTCGCCGCCGGCTTATCTCCATTTTCTCAGCGGCGCACCACCTTGTACGGAGGAATACAGAAACGTCGAGGGATTTCTTTGGCTGTCTCGACGGAGCGGATAGATGGGGCGACGAGTTTTGGAGAGGATGCAAGGTTTGAGAACAAGAAGAAGAAAGCAATGAAGGAAGAAACTGAGGTGAAACCAAACATTTACGCGAACCCGGAGGAGTTGCCGGAAGTGGAGGAAGGCAAAAAGGGGTTGAAGGATTACTTTGAAGAGTGTAAAGAGTTGGTCAGATCAGATGGTGGCCCGCCTCGTTGGTTCTCTCCTTTGGAGTGCTCTTCTAGTTCCCCAGATTGTCCTTTGCTTCTCTTTTTGCCTGGTTCGGTTTCATTCTTTTTCTCAGCAATCTTCTGCTAGTTATTAATTTGTTCATCCATAACATAACATAAGTTACTGAGTTTTCAGGAATTGATGGCACTGGACTTGGGCTTGTAATGCGTCATCATAAGCTTGGAAAGTAAGTAAAAACCAGCTAAGTTACCAAAAAAAAAAAATAGCAGTTGGCTTTGAAAGTTTGATGCCATGGCCAAACTTTCTTCACCTTGCCGTTAATTGATTAACAAAATTGTCTGTCATCCCAGTAATCCAATTTAAATGATCTTTGAATGAAGGATGTTCAATGTCTGGTGCTTGCATATTCCAGTTAAGGATAGAACACCATTTACAGGTACACCTTTTTCTTTTCTCTGTTTTCATCAGTTAATTTCTCCATTAATGCCTATGAAAAGTTATGAGATACATTATTTTTCTGTATGATTTTGTGTTTATGGTTTAGAGCTAGTGAAACTTGTGGAAAGAACAGTAAGGTCAGAGAACTACAGGTCACCAAATAGGCCAATATATCTGGTAGGAGAATCTCTTGGAGCATGCCTTGCCATTGCAGTTGCAGCTCGGAATCCTGAGATGGATCTTGTACTTGTTTTATCTAACCCAGGTCAGAAGTTACAATCCCATACCTGATTTATATAAACTGTTATTTCAGCTTGCAATTCTGATAAATATGTATTCAGATTTAGAAAATGTTTAAGATAAGTTGCCTTAGCTCCAAGAAAAATCAGCTTTTGTTGCAGATACAGTTGAGTTTGCTCCTCTGCTTAGTCCATAGAGAATCTAATTGATCTTTTTTTTCTTGTTCATGTTTTCTAACTCACAGCAACATCTTTTAGTAAGTCACAGCTGCAACCACTAATACCTCTACTGGAGATTATGCCTGATCGGTTCCCACTTAATCTCTCTTACATGCTGAGCTTACCTACAGGTTATTTTGCGAAAATGTTCTTCAACTTTCTTGGGATGCATATTGTCCTTTTCCAATTAGACCTGACAGAATAAGATGTTTAGGTGATCCTTCGAGGATGCTGATGGATAATTTTGTGAAAAGAGGTCCTCTGTCCCAAACTATTGGAGAGCTATCTCAAGATCTCGTTACAATGTCATCATACCTCCCGGTAGGATCCATACCTTTTCTCATAGCACTTTGCTCCTGTTTTAAATTGTCCTTCCATTCCTCCTCCTCTAGAGTACAGTGTGCATCCTTTTGAGCTAGATATACAGAAGATAACCACATAATAAGCTACAAAATTCAGAAAGAGAATAGTCCTTTGGTGACAGGTTCTGGCTGATATTTTACCTAGGGAAACACTTCAGTGGAAGCTAGATTTGCTGAAATCTGGTTCTGCATGTGCCAACTCATGCCTTCATGCTGTAAAAGCTCAGATGCTGATCCTTTGCAGGTTCTTATTTTCCTAAATTTGCGCCATATCAGATAGCAATTTCTTAAGAGCTTCTTGCATAATCCGACGCATCTAACTCACATCAAAATAGTGCATTGTCTGCTTTCATACAGGCATGCTAAGGAATTCTTAAAATGAAATTGATTTGTAAAACAATGGTTAAGAAAGGAGGAATTAATCTATGTCCTCACTTCCTCATCTTTCATACATTAAATCCATATTTCTGGTGTCTATAAGCCATAATCCCAAATTTTGACAGACCATGTTGAAGTTGTGCAGTAGATACCTAAATAGTTGAGTGTTACATGTTGTATCAAATTTGCAACTTTAAATTTGAAATTTTACCATGATGGTGCGGTTGAATTCACTGTATTTTTCTTTATAGTGGAAGAGATCAGCTGTTGCCTAGTCAAGAGGAAAGCCAAAGGCTTCAAAAAGCAATGCCAGACTGTGAGATTCGTATTTTTGAGGAAAGTGGTCATTTTCTCTTCCTGGTATGCCGCTCTCGTTGCATAGGCATCAAGTAATCTTCTAGACTGCAAGTTCCTTTTCTGATATAAAATAGTTTTGCCCCAAATTTTTCAGGAAGATAGTGTTGATTTGGTCACAATCATCAAGGGTGCTACTTTCTACCGCCGTGGAAAGCACCTTGACCGTGTGTCAGATTACATGCCACCAACACCTTGTGAATTCAAAAGAATATATGAATCGTTTAGGTCAGGAAAGTACCAATTATATTCTCTAATCCTTTTGGTAAATGAATTAAAAGTTATTGCAAACACAAAAAGAATCTTAAGCAACATCAGTCCACCATCATACCAACTATGTCAGGAATTCCCTGAGCAACCATTCCAACAAAGTAGCTCCCTATGCCTGACGGGAATTGCATTTGCACATCCTTGAAAATTTCTTCAATAATCTCTTGCCATATTCTGCTGACTTTTCTAAAGATTTTATTACTTCTCTGTATCCTGATTCTGTTTACACTAGTGAAAACCACCTTTATGATAGAGCTCCCGTGGTCATATCCTAGAAAGTTCTCCAACATCCATTTACACTTATGATTCCAAGCTTGAATTGTTTCGTTTCATATAACAGTTAACCAATCTATAGAAGTTCAATGTGTCTTAGGCATTGGTTGGTCTTTGTCTGCGATCTCCCTCTCATCGCCAGGCATAAAATTGAAGCCTTGCCTAAGTATGAGTTCTGTAAGCCGCTTAAGATTGAACCATGGCACCTTGCCAAAAAAATTGTTTTAACAGTCATCCAAGCACTTTTGATTGTAAACGTCTCCTTTTGCTAATGGGAAACAAGAAAATCTCATCAGCACCATCTTCTATAGGGCTCACATGCATGGTCTCTCACTCAATGCCACATTTGTTGAATTTCTCTGCTGAGGGCTTCAGGTAATCTGCTCTTCGATTTTGCCAAAACACCAGAATACCTTAGAATTTTCTTGGCAATACCAAACTACAGCAATTGCGTTGTCACCCATTTGATCCAAAGTGACCCCCACTTGGCAGCCGCCAATCATTCCAGAAGAAAGTGTTTCTTCCCTCACCCCTCTAGACCAAGGCTTCTCCTTTGAATCTTCATAAAGTGCATCCACTTAAGTCATAGCCATAGGGATCTTCATACGATCCTTTTATTGTATTAACATTTATCACAGAATCAAAGAACTTAGCACTATCCTGAACAATGATTCCCCACTAAAAAAAAAAAAAAAAACCCAAGGGATTAAGTCAGAACTCAGAATGTAAAACTTGGAAGATGGACAGAATAACCTGCCTCTTGCATCATCAAAATTCAAGCTTTTATGGCTTTCATGTAATCAGTACGTGTATATTGTTCCTAGATGGATTGTTACTGCTACTGGCCCTGTGATGCTTTCAACATTAGAGGATGGGAAGGTGGTGAGGGGACTTGCCGGAATTCCATCAGAGGGACCAGTCTTGTTCGTCGGTTATCACATGTTAATGGGGATTGAAATTATTCCATTGGTCGCTCAGCTTCTGACGGACAGAAATATTCTTGTTCGTGGGATAGCCCATCCAGCAATGTTCGTAAGAGTGAAAGACAGAAGGCCCCCTGAGCCTGAGCCATCAAACTTTGACGTGTTTAGAGTAATGGGTGCAGTTCCTGTCTCACCAGCAAACTTCTACAAGCTCATGTCTTCAAAATCTCATGCCTTGTTGTACCCTGGTGGCATACGTGAGGCCCTGCACAGGAAGGTAATATGCTGACACCATCGTTTGAATTAGGTACATATATTTTACCTCGTGTAACCACTTTTATTAAATTTTAGTGTGGAAATTCAATTTTAAAACTAATTACTAATAAGTGTTTTAAGTTAGACGTTCATTTTAAAAGTTAAATATGATAGACGGGTAGGTATTTTCTCTATTTCTTGGTCTTATCATGTCTATGATTTTTACATGCAAGGAAGAGTATTAGAATAATGATGGTCTCACTTTTGTTAAGTTAAAAATATATTAAAATATAAATATAATAAAAAAACCTTTTCTATTTTTTATCAATTGATTTTAAATTAAAATTTAAGATCTTTTAGATCTTAAAAAACATTTGATGCACGTTCATGAAATACAAAATCTAGTTTAATTCTCCTTGCCGAGAGCATGCATCACATTGTTTTCAACAGGGTGAAGAATACAAGTTATTCTGGCCAGAACAATCTGAGTTTGTGAGGATGGCAGCTAGATTTGGAGCCAAAATTATTCCTTTTGGTGTTGTTGGAGAGGATGATATCGCTGAGGTAAGTAAGCTACAAGACTTTCTTCCCGTTTTACTTCTTTTCATAGCAATATTAATTAGTATATATATGAATATTGAGCCTCGACCCTTGACAAGTTATTTCTGATTCATCGGGTCAATTTATGTAAAGTAATCTTCACCCAACAAGACAATGAGTATCTTATAATAAGATGTTATGCATTATTAGATCCCATTAAATAATATCAAATTACTTTATAATCAGATTCGGATAATATTGTAATTAGTAACAATCAAAACAGTCTGAATTTGAACCATTATATGCGATATTGCTCGTAATTATAAAATACCCATATGAAGAAACATTGGAAAAGTTAGGCATAAAATAGTTTTGATCTCTTTTTATCACAAATTGAAACTAAAAAATTTGCACATTTTTTTTCCTCCATGTGATGAAGCTTCTGGGCACTTTCCCAGAGAGCTTGGCTGATGTGGTTGTAGAATTGCTCCATTGACCAAATGCAATTGCCAATGCTGCTGTTAAATCTACCACAAAACCAGATACACATGCGCAAAACAGCCCTAAGAAAAAATAGAGTTCAATTAATATTGAATGGATTTCTTTGTTAATCAATTAATATCAAAATTAGGAAAATAATCCAAGTTAATCAAATTCAATTGATTTTAATAAATTCTTTCAATTTGAACTGCTTAATTCTCACCCTACTCAAAGCATAAATATGGATTCATTCATTCATTCTTATATATAAATTTTTATCTTTTTGGGGAGATTTTGAGTGTACAATGTATAGTTGATACCTTGTTGAAGCAAAATAGAGAAAAAGAAGCATTGGGTTACTGCTCCTATTAGTGCACAAATACTTCATCTCTTTACGTTGTGTACAGCAATTAAGATCATGTTTTGTATCACTAATTAATTTTAAGTTGATTAATTTAACTTCTCATGAATCATAGTTACTTATATGGATGTTTTTCAGATAATTTTAGACTACAACGACCAAATGAAGATTCCTTGGAGAAGAGAAGTAATAGAACGAGTAACCAATCGATCTATAAAACTAAGGTAATTTAAAATCCGAATTTTACTTTTGTTGCATTAATCATATCGTAATTTAATCGAATCAAATTAATGACATCGTGATTTAATTTATAATCATTATGATTTGATGATATATAGGACTGATGCAACTGGCGAGGTGGCAAACCAACAAATGCACTTACCATGGATGCTACCAAAATTTCCAGGCCGGTTTTATTATTACTTCGGGAAGCCGATCGAAACTGAAGGCAATTAATTAATTATCATCAAGTGACAAGGTACGTAATTAAAGTAACAGTAATCTGATGAAATCTGTTTCTGCAGGGATGAAGGTGGAACTAAGAGACAAGGACAAGTCTCATGAACTGTACCTGCACATCAAGTCCGAGGTTGAGAGATGCCTTGCTTACTTGAAAGAGAGGAGAGAAAAAGATCCTTACAGGAATCTGTTGTCTCGGCTAGCATACCAGGCCACTCATGGCTCAACCTCTGCCTCTCAAATTCCAACATTTGAGCTCTGATTTGCTCTGCCTAAACATCATCATCTTCAGTTCATGGTTTTCTCCATTGTTTTCTCCACTTTCATTTTGTGCTTGGTTATCAATAATTTATAACATATCAAATGTATCTTCCTCCTTCCTCACAATTTTAGAATATTTACTCATAATTATAGGCATTTGGCTGAGCTTCTTTCCATGATTGATACGAATTTAGGAAATTGAATTTCTCTTTCTTTCTTTTTTTTCTCATAATCTTAAATGATATAATACTTGAAAAAAATTTAAATAAATCATTAATTTTTAATTTTATATCAAATAGACTCTTATAATTAACAGTTAACTAATTATTATTAATCAATATATTATTTGTCATTGTGGAGAGTGAAAAAATACTATATGATCATGTCATATATTACATCAATATATCACATCATTATCTATTATAACATATTAATATGTTATGTCAACATCGAATGATATAAAATGATAAGTGATATTTTAACTAATAAAAGTTAATTAACGTCACAAAAGTTTAGATGGTTCAAAAGAAACATATAAAGGCTAAATTGGTTTAAATAAGAAATAAGAATTTATTTAAATTTTTAAAATAAATTAAATTTTTTTAAATATATACCAAATTAAATTGATAATAAATGAAAATTTCATGCTCATAATAATTGGTAATTTATTATCCAAGAAAGCAAGAGAAACCTACTGCAACAGAATATACAAATCAAAGTTAATGATTTTTTTTTGTCTGGTGCTCCAATTCAACTAGAGACAGTATACTTATCTTTCACAAAAATTAAAATAAAATATTGATGCTACCTTGTTCTCGTTATGAATGTCAATTTTTTTTTATTTTTTTTCTTTTTGTCTTTTGTTTTGATTTTGAACTTTAAAGAAAGGCAACATTGTGCAAACACAAGTTGATCAGCTTAATTTTCTTAAGCAATTAGCACAATAATTTGACATTTCGGTAAATTTCTTTTGTCTTATACAGTGTTTGGTATCTGGAATTTGTTGGCTTTCATTACGAAACAATATACCTAAATTATTTCCAAAGATAATTATTAATTGACATGTGGTGACAGCTAACAACCCATTGAACATAAATTTATTTTACTTGTTTTGAATTTTTTTTACTTAATAAATAAATATCTATTTATATATAATACTATATTAAATCTAATTCTAATGGTGGCTTTAGATCCAATCTTGGTATTTTATAGATTGACAATTGTCAATTTTTTATATCAACATGTGTTTGGCATTCGACATTTGGTTGATTTTTGTTTAAATTAATATTTATATTATTACATAAAAAATGTTTCTAAAATAAATACTTATACAATAAGTAAATATTTATATATTATATATATTTTTTAATAGAAAAACATAGTGTCCTGAGCGCACAACACGGAACATGGGGTACGCATTGCGCATTTTGTTTTCATTATCCTCTGCGACGTGTCCTTAATAATGTTAGGAAAAGCCTAGATGTGCCGTTTCTAAAGATTCCATCCTCTCTTTATATATATATATATATTAAAAAATAAATATGAAACTGAAAACGAAATCTAATCTATCAAGCATTTGCTGAGAACACTCCCAGTCGTGCATGTGTTTGTTGTACATTGTGCATTTATAAGTTGTACCTAATTTTAACTTTGAGAAAAGATTGTTACTAGTTTTTAAATATAATGTTTTTACAACATTGTTTGGATTATTTTAAAAAAATAAATATTTTTTTGTTCTTTATTACATTTAATTAAATTACTGTAATTTTATTTTAAGTCAAATAGATTTTTATAAGTAATGATTGACTAACTATCATTAAAAGTGAATCTAACGAACTTTTGTTGGAGGGCCAAAGACGAAGAATAATAAAGGTTTAAAAAATTTTTAAACTAATACGTGGAATTCATAATAAATAATAATTTTATATAACATATAAATTAAAAAGAATAAAAAAAAGAAAGACTTGCAATAATCTTTTAGAAAAGTTATACTTAAAGATGTTTCTTGAATTAAATTCATCAATTATTAACTATATACTGAAAGATTAGCAAAGTATTTCTCAATATAAGCAACTAAATTCTCTGCAAGAAACTCATCACTCATTTTGTTACAGAGTCTTATTCCTATAATTTTCATCATTAAAAAGACTCTTTTTTATAATTACTGCAAAAATTAGACGAGTCAAAATAAGGTGAATTACTCTATCAATCAATTGCAATTTTTTAAATTTTCTATTTTTATTAATCTATGGTACAATTTAGAAAGTGTCTTAATATTTACAAAACCTTAATGATGAGGTATATGAAACTCGTAATACCTTAATTGTAATCTCCAAAGAAATCTTTCTTGCTCTATGAAATATTGAGAATAAAAATTTCTTGCTAACTTACAGATTTCATCAATGTTGAATGATTTGTAATTGCTAACATCATATGCCATAAAAAATTACTAGTAGTATAATGGTTTAATTGAACATAATAAAAGAATAATTGTTTATTCAAATTTTTTTAAATAATTTAAGAGATCTTTTAGCTATTATGTACAATTTTTAGAAGAATTATGACTAGAATTCCCAGATATATCAAAAATATATTTAATCTAATTTAATGAAAGCACTTTTTATTATACATCATTTTTTTTTTGTAATTGTTTAGCTACACAATACGAAAATTCTTTATTTAAAAACCTTTCATTTTAATCAAAAACAAAATTGTAAGGTGTTTATATAAGCTAAATACTTTACCAATTAAATAGTGTGTGATTTTGTCAAATTTTTAATAAGAAGCATGATGACTAAAAGGTGGCGTTTGGTATCAGGGATGTAAGCCACATTCCCTGCAATGTGGCTTATTAAATTACATTGTAATGGTTGTTTTGTAACAGATCACTGCAATGTAAGATTGCAATGCAATCACATTGCAGCCAATGGATGTAATGTGATTGCAGTCCAAAACCAATGCAATCACATTACATTGCACATCTGCAATGTTCTAAAGACATTTTACCCTTCAACTTTATTATCTTATTAAAATATTTTATAATATTATAATTAAAATAATAATATAATATAGAATAAAAATTAAAATAAAATAAAAATATAAAAAATTAATATTTATATAATATAGATAAAACAAATTAAAATATAATATATAATATAAAAATATATAAAGAAATAAAATAAAATATATAAATATAATAATAAATAAAATAAAATATATGAATCTAAAAATATATTTAAAATATGATATTATATAAAATTAATAATATAAATATATTAAAAATAAATATAAATATTATAATATAAATAAAAATAAAATATATGATATTAAAAATATATTTAGAAATGTATTATATAAAAATTATAATAAAATATTAAATATATTAAAATAAATATAAAATATATAATAATAAATAAAAATAAAATATATGATATTAAAAATATATTTAAGAAATGATTTATATAAAAATTAATAATAAAAAAAAAATTAATTAAACTTATATTTTAATAATTAGGGGTAATTTGACAATTAGCATTACATTCCCACTAAAGTACTTATAAACCAAACACTGCAATGTTATCTTTTCTGCATTTTAATCATTGTTTTACTTACATACCAAACACTGTAATGTTATTTTCCCTGTAATCACATTGCTTGCAATCCACATTACTTGCAATCACATTACCTGTAATTGCCATAAGGACTAAGGTTAAGGTATGGTGAAAAATCTTTTCAAAATTGGAATGTGAATCATTTGAAGTTTGTGCATATAGATCTCTTTATAAAAGAGCTACTTGCTTTTTAGACCCATATTGCATATCCTTTTTTGTTATTATTCTTTTAATCTTTTCATCTATTTATTGATAAATTATTTTCCCAAATGGATACATATGTCCATGCTACTTTAAGAATTCAATAGATCACCTTCTTCTTTTTTTTTTTTATTTGTGAATTTCTCTATACTCATAAATCTTATTTATTAAGTTGGGGATCAATTTATTTTTCATAGATCAAATTTCTATTGCTATATTGAGCAATTTAAACACATATTCTTTCCGTCTCTCTTTCTTTGTCTCTCTAACTTTCATAGAAATTAAGATTAAAGCTTTAATTTTAATGTATTTTATATTAAATTTGAATTTTTTATAATATAGATGTTCAATATTTTTTTAATATGAAAAAGTAAAAAAATCATGAAAAATAAATTTATAATGTAGAAAACAAATTATGCAGTATTTAAAGAAGAAAAAAGAATTTTATTTTGGGATATCACAAAAAAGAAAGATGAACAAAAAAAAAAGATAGAGTGAGTACTATTTCCCAAAAAGAAATATGGACATAAAAATTTGGACAAAAGAGTTATAGTTATTGTGTCCAAAAAAATTCTAATTTTTAAAACAAATTCTAATTCAGAGGCTATATAAAAATTTAAAATTTGAAGAGATTAATTTATTTACGCAAATTAAAAAAAGTTGCCTTTTTATTATGTCTCCCATAGTGAAATGAATTTCCACATATATATATATATATGTGTGTGTGTGTGTGTTAAATACTCAAATAAGCCTTTGAAATATCTCAAAAATGTTAATTAAATCTTTATATTTTTATTACATTTTAAATAAGTTTATGAATTTTTATTTTAGATCAAATAAACTTTTCTCATTAACTATTAACTATTACAGTTGGTATTTTTTATGCCATGTTAACTGCCATGTGATAAGTTGACATGTTATTTTAATGACGTTCTTGTCACGTGATAAATGATGTGGTATAAAATTACTTATTAAGATATGTGTTTTTCGCTTGTTACTCATCCACATATCCAAAATTTGTTAGTTAAGAATTGAAAAAAAAATTAAAAGAAAACTTTCTCTAGCTTAGTTTTGATAATTGATAATTGACAATTAACTTTTTTAAATAGTTTTAGGATTTATTTGGAGGCAATAAAAGCAAATAAGAGAAAGGTACGTTCCATTATGTCACCCATAGTGAAATGAATTTTCATAAATATAAATTACTATTTTATATAATTTTAAAAGGGGAGACTAATCATAGTTAAACTTTGTCTAAATCAATAATGATTGATGTATAAGTGTGTAGGAGTATAATCCATAAAAGATGAAGTTGCGTAGGCGTCCTTGGACCACATATTCTATAAAAGGCATTTTTCCTTCATTGTGTAGCTATACTTCTTTTATGGTCAAAGTTGGCATTATATTACAAGTCAACTTTAAATTTTGTGACAATATTTCAATTTTGTTAAATTTTAATATTATATTTTTAATTTTGTTAATTTTAACATAAAATAAACAATTGATGAAAATTTGCTACTTACATCAACGAAATATTGTATGGTGTATTTCAATTTCGTTATTGATAAAATTCGATTAAATTATGAAATCAGTCTTTATACTTTATCAAAGTATTGGATTTAATCTTTATATAATAATTTATAAAAATTAAATTTTTACACTTTTTAAAATTGATAATGTCAATCCAATTCTTAACAATATTAATTTTTTTTTGTAATTTATGTTGATATGATATTTTTTTTACTAATGTGGTATTAAATACGATAATGTGACTTTTTTTTTTTATCTATGTCACAATTTTTTTTACATAGTTTTAAATTATAAAGTGCAAAAATTCAAATTTTTTATGTCTCATAGCACTATTTCCATAAATCCTAAAAAACGATTTGAATTTTTCATCTATTCCTCTTCCAATCCCATTTAAAATCATTAGTTTTCACATTAAATGATTATATGTCCGTACTTATAAAGTTTATGTCAATACTTGGTCACATCATATTAGTACTACTGTTGTATCATTTGTTAAATGTCACATCATTATCATCATCATATCATTAAATGCAATTTTATATAAGTAAAAAAATTTAATGTCAATACAAACAAACGTCATATCATTATAAATAATAAAATTTTTTTAACATATTGAATTAATATTATCAATTTTGAAATGTATAAAGATTCAATTTTTACAAGAGTATTATATATAAACTAAATCCATCACTTTGATAGAATATAGAGACTAATTATATAATTTAATCATAACATTCAATATAATAAAAGAACAATGACGAACTTTAAGTAACTTCTAAATATTTGTTTATTGGAACATACCAATTTATGTAAACAATTAATCTCAAATACAATTTAAAACACAATGCTTTTAATTATTATCCAAATTGTAATATTTTATTACCTTATTAAGTAATCCCAAACTTTAATTAACATTCATAATTAGAACCTCATTTAAGACAAATTTAATGTATTTAGATATACGTGTCAAAAATTTAGCATTAGACTTTTAGTAAATCACGCAGCTGCAAAGTACCGTAACAAAACCCTCCGACCGAGACAGACTTGCGGAAATCTCGACAAACCAACCAGCCAGTTAAAAGCTCCCCTGTCTTGTCCGATTCTTACAATTTACAAAACAAAAAGCCTCCACTACCGAGCACCAACGTTTCGAACTATTTATTTATCCTATTTTGTTAAATTTAGTCATTATTTAATCGTTTCACGAGAATCATCTTTCTTTTGTTAAATTATTATCATTTCAGCGGTTGCTTCAATCAGTTAGCTGGAAACAAAGTGAGACAAACTTCGTTCCACCATGGCGGCAACCAGGGCTTGTCAGTTTCTTGTCGGTTCATCGGTGATGTCAACATCCGGGAATTCGGGGAGGGACCGGGGTGTAAGTTTATCTCAACGGATGGCGATGTCGACAGAGCAGATATCGTCGGCGGCGGCGACGACGACGACGAGTTTCGTAGAGAAGGGAATGTCGTCGGAGAAGAAGAAGCAGAGAAGGAAGGAAGAAAATGAGTTAATATCAAATGTTTACTGGAACCTGGACGAGATGACGGAGGAGAACCGGAAGAAGTTGAAAGATTATTTCGAAGAGTGTAAAGACTTGATCAGATCGGACGGCGGGCCGCCTCGGTGGTTCTCTCCTTTGGAGTGCGCGTCCCACACTGCCGATTCTCCTCTCCTTCTCTTTTTGCCTGGTTCCTCTCTCTCTCTCTCTCTCTCTCTCTTTTCATGGAAATCATTTTCCCGGAGGTGTTTGAAAATGAAATCCGACTTTTTCACTTTTCTGGGAATTGATAAAGAAATGATGATAACTTTGTCATTAACGGAAAAGCTTAATCATGAACCTTTTTACCATCTCTTTCTCTCTAGCCTTTGGGATGATTTTTGAGTAGGAAACTAAAATTGAGTACTGAGTTTGTGAAACAATTTACATTGCAGGGATTGATGGCACCGGGCTTGGACTCATAAGGCATCATCATAAACTCGGAAAGTTAGTGAGAAAATTATTTTTCCTTTTATTTTTTCTCCTCTCTGAATGTTTATTATTATTTTTTATTTTTACAAGAATTAAGATAACGATTTTGGATTTTTATGTGTTTTATTTTATTTTAAAATTTATATTTTTTAATTTATTAAATGAATTTGTTTTTTGGGTGTTAAAATTGAATGAAGGATTTTCGATATGTGGTGTTTGCATATTCCAGTTAAGGATAGAACGTCATTTGCAGGTAAAATATATCTCCATTTTATCACCTCAGTTTTAAGTTTTTTTTTTTTTAATTTTGGGCTTACGTAGCATTTTGTTTTTTATTTTCCTTTATTTTTTGGAGTCTACAACCAAATGCCGACATAAATTTGATAATAATTTGTTATGTCAGGTTTTTTTTTTACGAAGATTAAGATAAAAATTTTGATTTTTAATATATTTTATATTAAAATTAAAGAAATTATAATATAAATATTTAATATTTTTAATATGAAAAAAGTAATGAAAAGTAAGTTTGTAATATTAAAAAAAATAAAAATATTGGGTGTGGAAAAAATAATTTTAAAACATTTCGAAAAGGAAAAATAAAAAAAAGAAATTATTAGTTTTTAACTTTTAGAATAGTATTTTAATTTTTTCATTTTGATTTGTTTATTCTTTTTAAAAGTATAATAATGATAATAATAATAATAATAAAGTGTATCCTATCCTCGTGGATAGGCAGCAATCTTAACAAAAAAAAGAAATAGTAGCATATGACATGGTCCTTTTTGACCTTTGGGTTGATCAAAAAAGTACAAAAGCAAAGTAATCATTACTCAATGACAAAATCTTTCAAAGCAAGAGCTGGAATGTAACGTATGCCCATTCTGCCATTCAAAGCAGAAAACAATAAATTTAATATTTTTGGAGGATAATTTCTTATTATTATCAACTTGATTCTCTCAAGAAACACATGAATCCATTGTTAAGCATTTTTTGATAATTAGTTTGATTTTTAAATATTTCAAATTGAATGTCTATTTTTAACCTTTTTTTTCTGATTAAATAAATGAAATTTTGATCATATTTATTATAATTTTATGAGTTATTAAAATTTTAAGTTTCATTTTTCTTCTCTTCTCTTCTCTTTGCTTTGCTTTTTTTTTTTTTGGTTTTAATTACTTCCTTAGACCTAGTGAAGCTGGTTGAAAGAACAGTAAGGTCAGAGTGCGAGCGATCACCAGACCGACCAATTTATCTTGTTGGGGAATCTCTTGGAGGATGCATTGCTTTAGATGTCGCTGCTCGTAACCCTGACATTGATCTTGTGCTAATGTTGGCTAATCCAGGTGTGAACTTATGTTGTAATAATCCTATTGACTATAAAAAGGACTGGTTGGTAGTGTAATCTTATAGAGGAATAGTAAACAAAAAATGTATGCAATGACTAATGCTGTCATGTTTAACATAGGTAAGATGTACAATTCAAACCAAGGAAATTGGCTTTTTGTAAGGAGTGATGCTAATCACTGCAATACTAAAAGTGTTTATGCTTTCTGATCATGTTTCTTTTTGCAGCTACATCATTCAATAGGTCACAGTTACAATCTCTAATACCTTTACTGGAACTCATGCCTGATCAACTCTTGCTGAACCTCCCTTACATGCTGAACTTGGTGTCAGGTTTGGAGTCTGTTCTTCAACTTTCCATTTTGTGGACCTTGCTAGTTACCTGAGGTATATAACTGTTTATGTTTAGTCTAGTAGCCTAAAAAACCGAATGTTATCAGTATGTGGTTGAAAAAAAATGTACAACAGTGACACTATAGCATCACTCTTGGTAGATCTATTCTTGTTATTTATAATCATAGATAATTAAGAACGTTGGTAGGATTTGAGCAATGGCATAAATTTAGGTGATCCTTTGAGGATGGCATTGGAAAATGTGGTGAAGAGACTTCTGCCGCTCCAAACTGTTGGAGTGTTATCATCACAGGATCTTCTTGGGATGCCTCAGGTTCTGGCTGATATGTTACCTAGAGAAACACTTCTCTGGAAGCTACAGCTGCTTAAATCTGCTTCTGCATCTGCCAATTCACACCTCCATGCTGTAAAAGTTCAAGCAATGATACTTTGCAGGTCATTCTTAATCATCAGCGCAATCCATTGTTATTATATTTCATTGATTGTTTAGCATATATTCTTTCCAAGTTTAGGGTCCTTGTGGTGATGATGGGTGATATTTCTGTTTTTCTTAATAGTGGAAAGGATCAGCTGTTGCCTAGTCAAGAGGAAGCCCAAAGACTTCGCAGCATGTTGCCAAAAAGTGCGATACGTTTGTTCGAAGAAAGTGGCCATTTTCTCTTCTTAGTAGGACTCTATCTCTCTCACATGATGTTTAAATAATCAGCATTATGCAAATGAATTTGAAGAAAATTAAGGCCAGAAAGAGGCGACGCAAAACTGATATCTAAGTAATTAATATGATTGTGCATGTTTAAGTAAGCAAGCATATTGTGCACTTTTTTTATCTGTGTGTGATGGTGCATACATTTGAATGGAAATGCTGAGTCCGTACGCAAGTTTTGCTTGAAATATCATTCAATAACTTCTTCTGGTACTCATCACAGTTCTGCTCATTTGATGCAGGAAGACGATGTTGATTTGGTAACAACCATCAAGTGTTCTAGGTTCTATCGTCGTGGAAAATACCTTGACTATGTGTCTGATTACATTCCACCAACACCTTATGAATTCATGAAAATATGTGAATCAAATAGGTAAATATTATCCTATATGATAACTTGTGTGTAAATTGCATTAACAGGAATAACTCATACGTATCTGGAGGCTCCGGAAGAATGACATTTTCGGTGTCCAAGGCATCTAAACGTTGATGGCTGGCAAGGGTTTACCTTTTGTCAGCCTTGCTGATCTATATGTCTTTACTTGACAGCAGCTATACATGACCACATTGGTCTTTCCTCATTATAGCAGATCTTGTTAGTTGTACAAGCACGTCAATTTATAATAATATCGTCTCACAATATTGTTATTCCTAGATGGGTAATTGCTGCCACTAGTCCTGTGATGCTGTCAACTTTAGAGGATGGCAAGGTGGTGAGGGGCCTTGCTGGGATCCCCTCAGAGGGACCAGTCTTGTATGTTGGCTATCACATGTTACTGGGATTTGAATTGGCTCCAATGGTGATTCAGTTTTTGATGGAGAGAAATATTCTTGTGCGAGGGATAGCCCATCCAATGATGTTTTTTAGATTGAGAGAAGGCAACATGCTTGACCTAGCTGCATTCGACACATTTAGACTGATGGGTGCAGTTCCTGTGTCAGGACCCAACTTCTACAAACTTCTGTCTTCAAAGTCTCATGTCCTACTGTATCCTGGAGGTATGCGTGAGGCTCTTCACAGGAAGGTAATTATTAAATTTCTCAAGGACCTTTACTTTCTGAAAATTTGTTCAATGTTCATCTTGATGGGAGTTCAGACTTCTAATACAAAAATTGTAAGTTTACACTAGCTTTAATTTGCTCCACTCAAGTTCCATTCTGCTGTTGTGATTAAAAGGTAGATGATACAATGGGGTCAGATACAGTTCCATTTCTCTCTCTCTCTCTCGATATAAATCCTATAAAATATCACTATATGTCTTCTCAGTCTAATTTTGATCACTTAACTTATGAAGGAAAATTATTGCTTCTTATGATGTAATTCCAACCAATTTCTTATCTTCTTGCTTCTACTCTATGTAGTTGTAATTTATAAGTTAATTCACTTAGGACAGTAAAGAAAACGTGCTGATGAGCATGACATTTTTTGTGTTTATTGCAAACCAGCAATGCTAGGTGCACTTTTTAAAAGTTTGAAGGGCTAAGATACTCCAGGATACTAAACAATACATATTTTTTTCAGGGTGAAGAATACAAGTTATTCTGGCCAGAGCGGTCTGAGTTTGTCAGGATGGCATCTAGATTTGGAGCCAAAATCGTACCCTTTGGCGTGGTTGGAGAAGATGATGTTGGTGAGGTAAGCCTGGCAGGTTTCATAGTGAACTTCTGCACAAGTTTCTAATGCTAGTGTCTACCATAGCATCTTACTTTTGGAGCATATATATGGAAACATTTGATCTTTTGGAACACTGGATTCTGATTTTATTTTACCAATTTTCTCCTTGGATACTCAGTTAATGAAACCTGCATTCCCCAGCTCATTCTAAACCTGGCAAAAATGACAAGATAGCAGCGACTTGAGATAAATCAAGGACTCTGCTCTAAACATCTCAAATCTAAAAGGTTCTAGATGTTTGTGCATTATATAGAATGAAATTTATATTTGAGTCGAACTGCATATCCTGTGAAGCATTGTGCATCATCCTCTCCTTTGTTCTCTTGTTTTTTTTGGTATGATGTTCTATGTCACTAGGTTTAAGTTGATCTCTCTCTCTCTCTCTCTCATAGAGAATTGCACATTTATTGTTGTCAGCTAGTTTTTGATTACAATGACCAAATGCGCATTCCTTCCTTGAGGTCGTTCATAAAAGAACTCACAGAAGAATCTGTGCAATTGAGGTACTACGATTTTCTTCTCCTGCTGAATTCCTTTAAATCCTCTCCCATTTATCTAAAGCATACCTTGCAATTTAACTTTTCCACAATAGCTATTCCTTCCCCTGGCATCACTAATCTCTGTTTGGTGTCCTTACAATATCGTGATGATAGGACTGATGCAAATGGTGAGGTGTCCAACCAAGATGTCCACCTCCCCGGAGTTCTTCCTAAATTACCAGGCCGGTTCTATTATTATTTCGGGAAACCTATCGAAACTGAAGGTACTGTCCATGTACAATCTATATTCTTGAATATCTATCAATTTATTGTTGATTACGTAATAAATCGATAGATATTTCCGAATGAATTATATACAATCTATAATGCTGGCCTGTGTTAACCATGCCCTGAATGAATCTTTGTTTCAAAAGAAAGCTTTTGTGCTGATAAAATGCATTCCAAAGTTCTAAAACAGTTGGTATTTCCGAACATGAGTCCAAATTGGCTTTGCTGGATGTGGTAAAATGCATACTGGGATTCCGATTTTCAGCTCTGATCTTTGATTGACGTAATTCTGTTTATTTTGAAGGAAGGAAACAAGAGCTAAGAGACAGAGAGAAATCTCAAGAATTGTATTTACATGTAAAGTCAGAGGTTGAGAGATGCATGGCCTACCTCAAGGAAAAAAGAGAAAAAGATCCCTATAGGAATTTATTGCCTCGGTTGCTATACAGGGCCACACATGGCTTCACAGCTGAAGTTCCAACTTTTGAGCTTTGAAAATTTGTCTCCTTAGAGAAGCTCAATGACCTTCCCCCAAGGAAAGGCTGCATCATTACATGTCAAAACAACATAGGCAGAGTTTTTACTGAGGTTTTGCAGTGCAAATACAGACTTTAACAAGGAATTAATTCTGTATCTTGATTAGAAAGTCCCAAGAAAGAAGGAACAAAACAAAGATTGATGCTCGACCACAAACAATGGAACGAGCATAGGGGTAGTAAGGATAAAGGAATGCAGACATTCTGTCAAACCAACTTGATAGCATTCTCAGAATCTAGCTAATATGGCATGGTGTATGTAAGGAATCATACTGTAATTTCTTTGAGGTACAAAGCCATTGTTTTAATCCATGGGTCATATTAGCAACATGTGTTCTCTTTTGGCTGGAATATTATTATGTTAATATCACATTTATTTCCCTTTTTCAGTCGTTTTTGATGAACTTATTGGAATGCAGTAAGAATATTGATTTTGCTTGGAAGTATACACCTTGTTTCTTCTATTTATCTGTCAGAAACAAAGCAAGGAGTTGATTTGAGCGAAAATCTGTGAACTAACACTTCCTCCACACCTCCACTGACTCATGCATAGAGTAATTAATCACCATCATCTCAGTCAATTAGTAGTTAATGAGCAAAACTTTGAATGTAAAGAGATATACAATTGTTCGACATATATCCACATGTAACTCATATTCCTAAGTCTGAGTAACCATAGATGGTATACATGATTGAAAAGTTTGGCAAGCAATAATAACCCAACCATTATCTGTATACTCAGGAGACATTTTTAGGAGATGAATGCATTGAGAGTTTGGTCTAATGGAGAAAAGCTAGGAAATTTCCATTCTGAGTGATTAGGGTATTCCCCCACACTCTTTTTTAATAAGTTGATGCAGACTTCATCAGACTCTTTAACTTTGAGATTCTGGATCAGTTCTTATTCAATCACTCATAAACTAGCAACTACCAATCCACCCATTAAATAATTGGCAAGCTTTTATCTAAATCAATAGTGATAGAAAAACTATCAAACTAATCCATTTCACATTCCATCACCACTGTCCATTATGGTGACCTAACAGTGATGATGATGATTGAGACAAAAAATGTCAGTCCAAAAGGAAAGGAAAAAACAAAAATGAAAAATTTCTGCTCAAGTTAGGAGGGATAGCAGTCTGATCAGTACAGAGGTCAAGTAAGTTAAGACCCCTTTTTTAAACCAATTTTCAAGATCAATAAACCAAATATATATATATATATATATATATGTAGCTAGGAGCAGCATTTTCTGCCCTAGCAATGAATTAAAATGGAAATGGCAAGGAGTTGGATCTTGGATATCCTAACTCTTGAACCCTGGAGCAGATGAACTACAAACATGAAATGGAAGTTCTCAGATTACCATTTCAGATTAAAATATATACAGGAGGAAGTGAGAGAAAAAAAAATGAAAAGCATGCATTAATTAACCATCATCATCATGCAAGTTACTATCAACAGAGGGACTAAGAACATCAACATCAGAACTTTTAACTCAAGAAAACATAACAGAATATCCATTCAGAAAATAAGAAATCCTAAACAAACTTTGAACTCAAACCCCCCCAGAGCTGAGACTTTTTAAAGTAACCATCCACCATCAAAACCCTCTTCTTTTTTCTTTAACTCTCAGGTAAGCTTACTCGGAGGATCATGAAGAACCCACCAAAGCTACATTGTTACTTTTCAAAAAGAAAAAAAAAGTTAAATAACAATGAAATGAAGAGATAAAAGGGCAAGGAAAGTAGGTTTATAAACGGAGAGTGAGGTCAACATTTGCAGAGTCATCAACATCAGTGGATGGAGAGAAAGTCTCAGGTGAAGAAGCACCAGAAAACCCTGAGGGACCAACCCACCAGAGGGATGGTGGGAATGGAAAGGGCTCGAGCCACTGGTCAAGATATGGTGCACCAGGGTGGTCCATAGGGGGCTCAGCAGGGAAGCGGGTATAAGGGTTCTGTGGGTGGAGGTTGAACTGCTGGGGCTGATCAACGGGGAACTTTCTTCGAGCTGCTGCTCGTTCACGCTTGTGAGCATTTTGGTGACCTCCAAGAGCTTGAGAAGTGTAGAACTTTCTTGGACAGTAAAGGCATTGGAAAAGCCTCGTAGGAGCAGATGGTGAAGCTCTTTGGGGCTGTTTCTTGGTGGGTTTTGGAGCTGAAGAAGGCTGGTTGAAGAAGTTGTACATCGAGGGGTCTGCCATGGAAGTTGCAGAGAGTGAAAACAATCGAAACAAAAAAGAAACAGAGAGGGAATGAGGTGGATGAAGGGGGGAGTGGGGGGGAGTCAGGTTTTATATGGGGTTTAAGGTTTTGTTTGTATTCATCTACACAGGTTACCAGAAATGTGATGATTGGTGGTGAGTTTAAGGACAAAATTACCCCTCTGGTTCTGAAATTTCTTAATCTGCTAGTAACCTAGATGCATGCAAAGCATATATTCAATACAACAAATTTGATATGCATGGATATCTAAAATCAAAGTCTGGTTCTTTGTTAAACTGCCTAATCAGACTCAGTGAAAACTTCAATCAAGATTAAGGTTTACAACCGTTTGAAAGAATAGAGATATGAAGAAAAAAAAGTAAAGATTTAGACCATCAGATGTGATGCCTGAGACATCTGCTGATGGATATAACCTTTTAACATCATCTCCCTCTCTCTCTCTCTCTCTCTCTCTTTTATTTTGGCTTTTTCAATTGTGATTGATTGGCAGATGGTAACTGATATTCATCACCATTATGGAAAAATGGCTGTTGAAGCCAAACTCTTTTTAGTTAATGATGCAAAGTAAAGTCATTTGAGCCAGGGAGAGATTGCTGCCTATATTCTAGCTAAGACCCCCATAAACTAGAATCTAGCACACAGTTTAATATGTTTTTTCTCTCACAGTATGTAAGCGTTAGGTTAAAAACCATACTTTTTGATTCAGCATTTATCATTCCAAAGATCATTGGCAGGTTCTTGATATATTTTTTAGTTTGGGTTAAAGGATTCTTGATTCAAGTCATAGTCAAGTCTAGGAAGAGTTATAATCTGTCAACTGTCAAACACCTTTCTTCAGAAATAATTCTTGGCAACCTTCTCTTTTTATAATGTATTTTTCTTTTACTACTAGTATGTAATACTATAGTACTATATATATA